>NC_057420.1:1695998-1796572 GCF_019320065.1 Cervus canadensis
AAGAGATAATTGCTGTTTCTATACTGGAGCAGCAGTATCTGTCTATTATAGCCTAACCTCCATTATCCCTGCACCTGAGGAGAGTTGCAGCTTGAAAAAATTCATCTACTGATGTCAATATTACTTGGTGACTGGCAACACATTAAGAACCATGCAAATCCCCTTCTAAATTATAAAGGAAAATGTGAAAGTAGCGCCCAAAAGTCCTTCTAAAAAGCTTTCCACAAGATTCTGTCAATTAGGCTATCAACGCAAAAATCTTGCATAATTATCTTCCCCAATTTTTACAAAAGTCGGAGGAAAGGAACTGATCCTTCAAACCAAGGATAAAAGGCAAGCATATCCTAGCTTGGGTTATATATTTTGTTAATAAAACCTGATCATAAAATACCACAATATCCATAAAAGTCCAGGGCTGGCTCTGGGCAGCATTTTAATTTTTGCATTTTCTAATTTAGATTGGACATTTGTATTCTTTCAGAGGAGCCCGGCGTGCTGCAGTCCATGGGGTCACAAAGAGTCAGATACAACTTAGCAACTGAACAACAACAAATTTTCATATAGCATCAAACGTTGCCTCATAGAAGGTAGTAGGAACTAAATTTGTTGAGTCTTTCTGTGAAAAAACGTAAGATTTGGACCCTGACCCCTAATTACATCACCAGACATCTTTTTCACTCATTCTTTGTGCTTCAAACACACATAAAATTTCAGATTCTTCCCTTTTCCTCCTACCTCCTCCCCTTTCTTCAGAACTCAGATGATGTTTCCAGGGAATTCTAGATGAGGTCGGGTCTTCCTGTTTGCTTTCATTTTCATTATACACTTTCACACCATTAATCACAATTGTAATTAAATAATTATCCTGTGATTGATTAGTTTAATATCCGTCTCTCCCTGGGGATGTAAGTGCCGTGAGTTTTCACAACTTTATCCCAATACCTTTAATAAGCAGAGTCAAAATAACTGATTGTTGATAAATATATGAGTTTGAACCCTAGCTATACAAGTTACTAGGTAAATTTGAAAATACCACTTAATACCATTAAGCTTCAGCTTTTATATCTATGAAATGATGATAATGAAAAGTTTACCTTATTGAGATGTTGGGATTTATGGTGAACTCTAAACTTTAAAATGTTGTATAAAAATCTAACTATTCTCAGCAAGGATAATCCACACTATAGTTAATGTTGTCTTTAGCTATACCTTAATAACTTAGCTAAGGTTTTCAAAAAATCTTACACATTATCGAGATGCTAATAAATAATGGAACTATCTGACAAAAATTAATAAGTGGTCATTAGTTCCAGTCAGTAGCAGCCTGTGACAGGTTCCAAGCACTGATCTAACGATCGCCAGTTTCATAATGATTGTCCACCTTACGTGAAAGCTGGCAGGCCCACTGTAATTCATGCCTCAGAGAGAAGCATATCCTATGGAGTCAGCCTCAGACAAACAAACACACCAGTTAAAGCATGGATCAATAGTGAAAAGATGAGCTTTTCCAATTCGCTCACAACTATGCTGGAGTCAACAGATTCATGTAAATCAATAATTTGTTATATTTACTACACTTACAGACTTGGTCTTTAATATAAACCTGGCAATAAAACAACACACATTTCTTTCCCTGTTTTCTACAGTGGTCTGAGCTTGAGTATGGTAAAGGAAAAAGATATTTTCTCTCTCATCTGAGTAATAACTACAAACCAAATTGTCCATTAACCTCTTTCAGGTATCTCTGGTAACTGTCTTCATGAAAGGACTTTTAAAAATTTATGTAAACCACAACTAAAAGCTAGATACACAAAGGGAAATTACAAATCATAAGTAATTTTACATCCCAGATGTATTTGTATACATACAGATATCACCACACATACATACACACACACACATTATGAAGTACAATACACACACTATATATATGTGTGTGTGTATATATATATGAAATCTCAACCCTTGCTCTAATATTATAATTATGTAGTATTTATCTGTATCCTATCCCAGAAAATTACCTCTTTAAAGGCAGGGTCAATGTTTTTTTTAAATCTGTATTATCCTGTAGTAAAGTGTTTCAACATAATAAACACTCAGTGAATGTTTGCTAAATGGATGTTACCCTTTCTCTCCATCATAATATTTTTCTGACACCTGATTCACAGTCAGCTTCTGGGGCTGTCCATCCCCAGCTCTGAAGAAAGGCATGCTCTTAATAAAAAACACTTTCCTGATAATAATGTCTTCTTGTTTTCTCCAAGAAAATCCAGTGCCGGGGGAAAGGATGATGCAAAGGTGAAATAAAATTGTCTATGAGCTGACAATTTATGAATTTTTAATATTGATTCATTATACTAATTCACTCTACCTTTGTATGTTTGAAAATTTCCTTTATGAAAATGTTTAACTAAAAAACAGTAATATTTCCATATGAATTTTACATACTGAGCTTCTTTGAATATCTTCACTTGAAAATTTCTTAATACTCATACTCAAGACAAAACAGTAAGTAGTGATTATTAACCAGTCCACACTTTAAATTTCTGTAGCAGTCAGGAAGATATTCGTCCTTGCTTTTTCTCTACAGCAGTCACGCTGATACAGAATGAAAACAGCCAAAGTGAGAGTTAATGTGTCAACTGATAGCTTCAACTACCTTATTATTTAATCCTACCCACAGCTTCTCCAGTTCAAATTTTAGGAGCTGAGAGGCAGCCAGATAAGCCAAGACAAGCTATCTAAAAAAAAAAAAAAAAAAATTAAATGGAAGGGTATATTGACTTTTTCCATTTCCTTTTAAAGATAAAAACTCAATTTTCTTTACAAAAAAAACAGGGGGGAGGAGCAGTGAAAGATTTATACAATCTGAAAAAAAAACCAGAATCTCAATTCTCAATAAAAATGAGATTTCTAAAAACATTTTAATGACATGAGAAAATCTTATGCTATATAAAGTAAAAATAGCCAAGGAAATGTTCATTTCAAATGGCTTCCAAGCATTACAAAAATAAAAATACACATCCATATCTATACACACAGATATGTTCATGCATTTTATCTATGTGTACATAAACAGAAAAAAATCTAGAATGAAATATAAGAAATATTAACAGAATTTTTATATATGATAATATATACTTTATTATTTATATTTACTATATGTTCTAATGCAGTACTTGGATGCAATCTCAAAAACAACAGAATGATCTCTGTTCGTTTCCAGGGAAAACCATTCAATATCACAGTAATCCAAGTCTATGACCCAACCAGTAATGCTGAAGAAGCTGAATGGTTCTATGAAGCCCAAAAAAGATGTCCTTTTCATTATAGGGGACTGGAATGAAAAAGTAGGAAGTCAAGAGATACATGGAATATCAGATCAATTTGGCTTTAGAGTACAGAATGAAGCAGGGCAAAGGCTAATAGAGTTTTGCCAAGAGAACGCACTGATCATAGCAAACACCCTCTTCCAACAACATAAGAGAAGACTCTACACATGGACATCAACAGATTGTCAATACTAAAATCAGACTGATTACATTCTTTGCAGCCAAAGATGGAGAAGCTCTATACAGTCAGCAAAAACAAGACTGGAAGCTGACTGTGGCTCAGATCATGAAATACTCATTGCAGAATTCAGACTTAGTAGGGAAAACCACTAGACCATTCATGTATGACCTAAATCAAATCCCTTATTATTATGCAGCGGAAGTGACAAACAGATTCAAGGGATTAGATCTGCTAGACAGAGTGCCTGAAGAACTATGGCAGAGGTTTGTGACATTGTACAGGAGGCAGTGATCAAGGCCATCCCCAAGAAAAAGAAATGCAAAAAGGCAAAATGGTAGCCTGAGGAGGCCTTACAAATAGCTGAGAAAAGAAAAGAAGAAAAAGGCAAAGGAGAAAAGGAAAGATATACCCATTTGAGTGCAGAGTTCCAAAGCCTAGCAAGGAGAGATAAGAAAGCCTTCCTCAGCAATCAATGCAAAGAAATAGAGGAAAACAACAGAATGGAAAGAGATCTCTTCAAGAAAATTAGAGATACCAAGGGAACATTTCATGCAAAGATGAACTCAATAAAGGACAGAAATAGTAGGGACCTAACAGAAGCAGAAGATATTAAGAAGAGGTGGCAAGGATACACAGAAATATACAAAAAAGACCTTCATGACCCATATAATCACAATGGTGTGGCCACCCACCTAGAGCCAGACATCCTGGAATATGAAGTCAAGTGGGCCTTAGGAAGCATCACTATGAACAAAGCTAGTGGAGGTGATGGAATTACCAGTTGAGCTATTTCAAATCCTAAAGGATGATGCTGTGAAAATGCTGCATTCAATATGCCAGCAAATTGGGAAAACTCAGCAGTGGCCACAGGACTGGAAAAGGTCAGTTTTCATTCGAATCCCAAAGAAAGGCCAAAGAATGCTCAAACTACCGCACAATTACACTCGTCTCACACACTAGTCAAGTAACGCTCAAAATTCTTCAAGCCAGACTACAGCAATACGTGAATCATGAACTTCCAGATGTTCAAGCTGGATTTTGAAAAGGCAGAGGAACCAGAGATCAAATTGCAAACATCTGCTGGATCATAGAAAATGCAGGAGAGTTCCAGAAAAACATCTAGGAAAACTTCTGCTTTATTAACTATGCCAAAGCCTTTGACTGTGTGGATCACAATAAACTGTGGAAAATTCTGAAAGAGATGGGAATACCAGACCACCTGACCTGCCTCTTGAGAAATCTGTATGCAGGTCAAGAGGCAACAGTTAGAAGTGGACATGGGGCAACAGACTGGCTCCAAATAGAAAAAGGAGTACATCAAGGCTGTATATTGTCACCTGCTTATTTAACTTATGTGCAGAGTACATCATGAGACATGCTGGGCTGGATGAAGTAAAAGTTGGAATCAAGATTGCCAGGAGAAATATCAATAATTTCAGATATGCAGATGACACCACCCTTATGGCAGAAAGCGAAGAAGAACTAAAGAACCTCTTGATGAAAGTGAAAGAAGAGAGTGAAAAAGGTGGCTTAAAGCTCAACATTCAGAAAACGAAGATCATGGCATCTGGTCCCATCAGTTCATGGCAAATAGATGAGGAAACAATGGAAATAGTGATAGACTTTATTTTGGGGGGCTCCAAAATCACTGCAGATGGTGACTACAGCCATGAAATTAAATGATGCTTGCTCCTTGGAAGAAAAGTTATGACCAATCTAGACAGCATATTCAAAAGCAGAGACATTACTTTGCCAACAAAGATAAAGTTCACTGAACATTCATCATTTCATATAGATACAAAATTAAAGAAACAAAAAAAAAGTTTCTTCCTTATAATGAGAACTGAGGATTTACTCTCAACAGCTTTCATATATAACATACAGGTATATGTATTAACATACAGCAGTGTTAATTATATTTATCATGTTGTGTATTAGTTCCATAGTACTTACTCATCTTACAGCTGGAAGTTTGTAATTTCTAACTGTCTTCATCCAATTCCCCCTCCTCCCACCCTTCTTTTATTTCTATGTACTCTTGAAATTATACTATCTGTTTATGAAGTGATCTCTGTATACAATACAAAGCAGTTTAAGATTTTAAGATGGCATAAATTCATGGTTAAGAAAAACAACACTGGATTTTTACTAAGAACACTGTGACTTGGAAGAAAGTTTTATGAATAAAATAACTGGGTAGGTAAAATTTTTTTATCTCCATGAATTCTTCTATTCCTTATAGGCTGTAAATTCCTAATAGAAATCAATTGCATTACTCCCTTGACATATCCATTACTGACATATCCAGATACTTTTAGAGCATAATGTCTTAAATAACAGTAATGAGAATAATTAAAACACAACAACTATACCCTTTCTGATACATAAAGAAGTGTATCAATGACTACCAGTATGAATCTCCCTGATAACAATAAAAAGAGAACAATTTGGCAAGTTAGCTAAATCAATTAATCATTTCCATCTGCTACAAACCATACACAATAAAATACTCTCCCAGCTTTACTTAATGGAGAAAATGGAACTTTCATTTGGCGTTCATAGCATATCAATAGAAAGAACATGCTGAATAAGGCCTTCCAAATGGACTACTTTGAGAACTAACAAAAGGCCGGAAGCTAGAGAATTAAGAAGAGAAAACCTTACAGGGAGTATTCATACTTGGCAGCTACTGGTGATTTGATCAGAACATTCTTGTTTTACTTCTCTGTATTTTCATAAAAATGATTTTTCCATTCCAACACTTACATATGCCTGTGCATGGCAGTGAGAATAGCATTCACTGACTGTCAGTACATATGGTATGCATTCAATGACATCATTCACTACTGCATTTGCCAAGTCTAACCTCTCCTATAGACCACCAAAACACAGCTTCACAGTCCCTATGGGGCTAAGCAAGTAGTTCCAAAGCAACAGGTCAGTCCTGCAGAATGGAGAGGTTATTAAAGTTTCATCCCATACACTCCATACCCTCCCTATGCCCTAATAAATAAAAACCTTTGTAATCTTGTAATGTATTCAGCTTTTATTAACTCTTTCACTGTTGCTTTGCATAGTGAAGTGAATACACACTTGATGGCTCTCATTGCCACAGTGGTCTGGCAGGTGATGTTTACTGTCTTTTTATACAAGAGATTATGAGTGAATTTTTATTATGAAGATAGATGAAAATTACTATGTGAGCTGTAAATCATAATTCATGTAACTGATATTTTTAATCAATGATCATGAAACAAAAATCAAAGCAGCTTTTCTATCAAAGGAAAGGTTCCAGTAATATTCTGTTTTTTTTTAATTTAAACATCCCACCTAAAAGATTTTTAAAAGATTATGTAATGGACTCATGATCTTTCAAAACAGTTACAAAAACCTCAATAATAATTTTCAAAGAGTTATTAAAGACTTTGCTTAATTATTTTTCAAACCAGTAGAAAAAAATAGAGAAAAAGCAACATTACTCATATAAATTTTTTTCCAATGGCCTATGATATATAACCACATGTGTAAGTATAGGAAAACTAAAGTAAAAAGATACTGCTGAACGATTTCAGGTGGTATCTTGCTTCACAGTATGCTGGTTACTGAGGTAGTTTAGCAAATAGCAGAGCTCTTAACACAAACTATTCAGGGCTTTAAAGCAAATGTCAGAAACCTAATCTCTAGGCAATGCAACAGAGAACTCCTTTTTGAAAGGTCTCAGCATCTCTTCCTTGAGCTGGCCTTTCTCAGATTGTTACAGGCTAGAAACTACAAACAGGGTCTGAAATTCTGTAAATTACAAAATAAGTCAGGTTATTACTTAACAAAATTATGTAATTTTGTTTTTGTTTAAAAAACATCTTTTTAATAAACTTGGAGAGTAACATATTTCCATTTAAAAGAAAATTTCAGTGAATTCATGTGATTTGCAACAGATATGATTTTATTCTCCACGTCTTAATGTAAACAGTAATGTTACATTAATGCTATGAATTTTCTGAGGCATGAACATTCCTACTAGATATTATGATACTTAAGAATAACATAAGCAGGGAATCGGGATGGAGAATACATGTAAATCCATGGCTGATTCATGTCAATGTATGACAAAAACCACTACAATATTGTAAAATAATTAGCCTCCAACTAATAAAAATAAATGAAAAAAAAAAAAAAAGAATAACATAAGCATTTCAAAACCAAAAATCTATTTAGAAATGTATGACCCAAAAATAATTATGAAAAATCAATGATTAAATTGTGAAATACATGCCATTTTCCAGAATAATAGTTTTCATATTTTGAGTTGGTGATGGACAGGGAAGCCTTCCATGCTGAAGTCCATGGGGTCACAAAGAATCAGACGCGACTGAGTGACTGAACTGAATACTCATTACAACTCACTCCTCAGCAGCAAGTAGATAATACTCACTACAACCTATTTTATAGTTGAGGAACCCGGGCTCTGAGACAATTACTCTCTTGCCCAGGGTTGCAGACTGAGTAAGCAGCAGAGCTAGGTTATCAAACCAAGTGTTACTATCAAGCCTCCCACTTTTCTCTGTATGAAACTGACCACATGTAAAGAGACTTAATAGCTAAAATTCTCTAAAGACGAGTTAGCCAAGGAGATTGGAAGAGAGCTATCATTTCCATAATATGAAAGTAAACAGGAAAAAAGCAGAAATTTTCCAGCATTTTTTGACAGCCAAAAGCAAAGATAAATCTATTAAGTAAGATGAAAGACACATTCTATTTGGTTAAAATATATGTAGCTCAAAACACTAAGCAAACTAGTCCCCAACTCTCAACATTTACTGGACTCCTTGATATATATTCCATTTCTGAAATTCTGTCATTCTATTTGCTGGCCAGTGTTTGGGGAAAATAGTTCCCTAAAACCAAGAGATAACACTGCCTTCCCAAAAATAAAAATTGATGGGTCCTAAATATTAAAACAATCTAGTGTAAATTAGGGATTAAAGCATTTCTTCCAATCAGTTTTTGCCCAACATTAAGTAGAGCATCAATAAAGATGTATGTGTGCGTGCATGCTCAGTCACTAAGTTGTGTCTGATGCTTTGCAACCCCATGCAGCTTGCCAGGCTCCTCTGCCCATGTAATTTTCCAGCAAAAATACTGGAGCAGGTAGACATTTCCTCTTCCAGGGGATCTTCCCACCCAAGGGAACAAACCCAAGTTTCCTGCATCTCCTCCTGCCTTGGCAGCCGGATTCTTTACCACTGAGCCATTCAGAAAGCCCAAAGATGTGGTATACCCAACAAAATTAGAAATCTAAAGAGAAAAAAAGATTTCCACAGAAGATACTCAAGTGTCCACCCTCTTATCCACCTCAAAAAGAAATACATATAGAGACCTGCAGGCAGAGTCTAGGGGTACAGAATCATAGCCAGTGAACTTTCACTTGGGTCTTGCATACAGGCCAATGGCAAGGCTCTATCTTTGTGATAAGGAAACTTTTGTAAGCTCCTAAACTACAGAACATCTCAATCATCAGACTGCCCAATAGCTAGGTTAAGCTAAAGTCCCACATTTCATCCTGAAACATTCATTATGAACATTTCATAAAGTCATTTAAATTCCTTTAAAATAATGGTTAAATATGTATTAAAGCAATGTTCTGACTATTGTAATTAGGACTGTAGGAAGAAAATGCTTTCAACTCTACTTCCTCAACATTGCTTCAACACTTACTAATATATCAAATGTGAACTCACTCAAAGTGACTATTAAGCAATTTTTCTCTTTTCTGAAGTTTTTGGAAAGGGCATTTTTCAAACATTTATTACGCATCTATGATATCTCTGCTATAAATATTAACTATATTATGCTCAACAATTTTCAGAAGAAATCTTCAAATATTCCTGTCATTGGCTTTTTCTGGCTTCAGCATGGAAATTTTAGATTTATGAAAATGAAGACTGCTATACGGTTTCAGCTGCATGGGCTTAAAAGAGTTGAGATGTTTGTTTATAATAACAGATACCTGATCTAAGATCATAGATGACAAATTTAAGTTTTTAAGAATTAGTATATGATTTTAGTATAAACACATATACACAAACAAACCAAACCTCTGCTGAAGTAGCACTTCTGGCAGAATTCATCTACCAATTAGGATGGAAAAAGATCTCTAAGTATTCAAGAAAGATGTGCTTTATTCATTAGAGTTTTCCAGGCCCTCATTCAGGCCCTAAAAAAGAAAAATTGTGGAAAAATTGAAGACCATAATACAGTCCATAGAAAAGATTTAGCTGTTGTCCTGTGTTAACTAAGTGCTGAGTATCTTGGCCAAAGTAACTAATTTCTCTGGACCTCAATTTCATTATGCATAAAATAAAGAAAAGCAACTCTAGATACCCTCTTAAGTACTAAGATGGTTTTCCTCTTTTTAAAGACATTTTAACACTCTTGGTTATCTAGTTTTTGAGCAAAAACAGATCAAAAATAGTCAATTACAGAGAGAAGGAGGTGTAATAAGAAGCAAATCATTGATCATGGCATAACTGGCAGCTGACAAAGGAGAAGGTGACAAATAATTTAACAATCAGGCCCAGAAACCCTAACAATAATATGAGTCTGTTAGGAATAAAAGAAAACAGCTCTTCAAGATACAGATTATTCAAGGATTTTTATTCTGGCACTTCAGTTTTGCTTTGGTCATTTTACTGAACTAGATGGTGAAAAACAGACAAGACAGAAATAAATTTATTTCAAGTATTGACAATTAAAACACAAAACTCTTTATTTTTTTCTAAGTGAAACATAAGCTCACAAAGAAAATGTGTCCTCTGAGTACATCTGTAGGTTAGACACTACTTTACAGTTCTAATAACCCTATTAGGAAGTAAGACAAATGATTTACACAAGAACCAGTTTCTAGCGTTCCACATGGATGCATGTGGGGAAAAATATCAGATTTGGGGATCAAATGATCTAGTTTTGAGACTTAATTCTACCCAGCAGCACATGAAAGACAGAAGACAAGTCATAGTCTTTGCAAGCTCAACTCTTAGTTGGAAAATGAAGAAGGTAATAATAATACTTAGAAAGCTGAAAGGATCAAATGAACTTAAATCTTGGAAAGTGTTCTGCAATTCTATAAAAGACTTTCACAAACAAATGTCTCACATACACAACTTAGGAATCTCCATCTCCAAGGTCTGGAGTAATTGTAAAGTTTTGCCTTCTTACAGAGAATAACTGCAAGACGACTGCATAAATATGAATAAACTATAAAAGTTAATTATAAAATAAAAGTTAGTGTATTTCTCTGACCAACATTGCTTTGACTCACTCATAAACAGAAGCAGAGATATTATTCAGTTCGGTCAAACTACTGATTTAAGTATGATGGAGTACTTTGTGACAGACCAACTCTCCCATCAAAAATACTACAAAATATCTAAATAATGGATGGATGGACATGTTCACTCAGTCATGTCTGACTCTTTGCAACCCCATGGACTATAGCCTGCCAGGCTCCTCCACCCATGGGATTTTCCAGGCAAGAGTACTGGAGTGGGGTGCCATTTCCTTCTCCAGGGGATCTTCCCGACCCAGGGATGGAACCCAGTCTCCTGCACTGCAGGCAGACTCTTTACTGCCTGAGGTAATATACATTTTTAAACTATCTGTTTAAAGGCATCAGAAAGAGCAGATAAAGCAACAGGCCCTGGAGAAGCCAAGATCCCAGAGAGAAGAAAGGAACTGAGGTGAGCGGATATTCTACTGCCTCTTTTTCCCTTCAGGCACTGCTAATTCTGGGTAAAGGTCAAGAGGCTGAGAATCCATCCTAGCTTTCCTCTCAAGAGGGAAGGTTGCTTCTGGGAAACACAGAAACATACAGAGTTTTTGCTTGTCTCCTGGGACTAGTAAAGAAAAATTAGAAATTTGAGGGGCCAAGATCCCAGAGAAAAAAGAGAGGTAGAGAACTAAGACTGACACAGAGCCAGCTTTCTCCTTAAGACATCTGCTAAATGATGCAGGACAAGAGCCTAAGCAGAAAACCTTCAAAAAGCAGGGTAAATTTTCAGCAGTCTCAGAATGCTGAGGAGACAAGAATTAAAGCTCAGAACCTATGATGCAAGAAGCTTTATTGAACACACAGAGCTCTTCGTAGAAAGTTCTCGAAGGCTAGACTCAACTCAGTATCTCAGTAGATTAAGGTGAGCAGCCCCACTCTATGTGCCTACCAGAAGAAAGAACCTCTCCAAAAGAAAACATTATCTGAACACTCTCCAATTTTTATACACAATGACCACCTTTCCATCAAAGTTACCAGATATGCCAAGAAAGACAAAGCATAAAACCAAGAGAAAAAAACAGAGAAACACAGACAATTTAGAAAGCAGATTTAGCAAATAAGAACCCTTAAAATACCATAACTAATATATTTAAGAAAATGAAGAAATAGACGGAAAATACTGAGAAACAGGCTGAGAATTTCAGGAAAGAATGAAAATATTAAAAATATAAAATGGAAACAGTAGAACTGAAAAACTACTAAAATTAGAATTCAATAGATGAGTTTAACAGTAGATTACTGATGAACCAGAAAGCCACCCAACAGAAAATAAACTGAAACAAAGAAAAAAAATACTATAAAAAGAATGAAGTACTAATACATGCCATGATTATAAATGAGCATAAAACACAATCTAGGAGAAAGAAGTCATGCACAAAAAAAGACCAGATATTGTATGATTCTATTTATATGAAATGTCCAGAATAGACAAAACTGAAGAGCTAAAAAGTATATTAGTGGCCTCCAGAGTCTGGGAGGTTGAGGCAGGCTGGGAAAACAGAGAGTGACAGCTAACGGGTATAGGATTTATTTTTGGAATGATAAAAATGTTCTAGATTTAGATAGTGGCAATCCATGCAAAACTATACAAATACAGTAAAAATCACTGAATTTAAAAAGGATATGGTGACATGTGAATTACATCTCAAGAGAGTCATTGAAAAAATGGAATAAAACTCAATATATGACTTATAAGAGACACACTTTGAATAAAAGATACAGAAAGATCAAAGGTACAAGGATTGAAAAAGATGTAATATGAAGACACAAGCCAAAAAGCTGATGAAGCTACACGAGCATCAGACTTTAACAAAAGTAATATTATTCAAGATAAAGACATTTCATAGTAATAATTTTAAAAGTTAATCCATCAAGAAAATATTACAATGCTAAATCTATGTATACCCATACGATAAAATGAGTTGTTATTCAGCAAATATACTAATCCCTCTACATCTCACTGAAGGTATTCTCCCCACTCTCTTTAATGTTAGGCCTGGCCAGATTACTTCCATCAGCCAGTGGACTGTCAGTGAGCATGACGTGAACAAAGGCCTTAAATGTATCTGCACATTTTGGATTGAGTCTTGTGCCCACTGATCTACTATAAGAAGAGAATGACCCAGATAACCTTTCCCCATTAGCAGGAGCTGCAAAACAATACCACATAAGGTAGAACTAAACTCAATCTGCAGGTTGAAGCAAACTACCCAGTCAACCACAGACCCATGAGAAAAAACAGATGTTTACTGTTATATGCCACAGAGGTTCCTGAGGTTGTTATGATATATATATGTATTATTATTTATATTATAATATATTACATTATTATATATATGTATATATAGACTATGTAATATATATAACTAATATAATACTATATCAAACTATATAGTGCAAAAAAATGGACAAAAGTAAAACAGTAAAGTAGACAAATCCACAATTACTGTGAAACACATTATATACTTCTTTTAATGGCTGATAGAGCAAGAGGACAGGAAATCTACAAGAACATAGAGGAACTGAATATCCAGCTAGGTTTTTATTATAACAAATTGGTACGATAAGTGTCTCCTTGGTTAATAATAATAATATTGGAATCATTTGAACAGAAAAGATTGCAGCAAAAGGTATTACCATCATATACTGATAAACAAGGCTAAACCTTAAGTAACAAGTCCTATATATGAAAGTGAAAGTCGCTCAGCACCTGACTCTTTGCAACCCCTTGAACTATACAGTCCATGGAATTCTCCAGGCCAGGACACTGGAGTCGGTAGCCATTCCCTTCTCCAGGGGATCTTCCCAACCCAGGGATAGAATCGAGGTCTCCTGCACTGCGGGATTTTCTTTACCAGCTGAGCCACAAGGGAAGCCCAAGAATACTGGAATGGGTAGCCGATCCCTTCTCCAGGGGATCTTCCTGACCCAGAAATTGAACCAGGGTCTCTTGCAGTGCAGGCACATTCTTTACCAGCTGAGCTACCAGGGAAATTAGACTGAAGTTTAGCTTTAAAAAGTATGACCGTCAAAGCCTCCTTCACAGGCCTGGGGTGAAGTCATTTACAATCCTTAGTCATATAAAATACTAAGTATCACCTCATTTTTTTGCTTCCCTTCAAAGTTATATTTCCCCCAAAATATTGTCCCCCAACTTGGTTAACCCCCAACTATCTCAAACCGCACTTCCCCTTCACTCTTCCTCTCATGCAAATATAGCATCTGGCAGCACCATTCCACTGAAATCACTTACAAAGCCAACAATACCTCTCTATTACCAAATGTAAAGGTCACATCTCTGAAATCATCTGATTCAAGCTTTCTCTTGCCTTTGATACACCTGACTGTCACCTTTTACTGAAACAAGTCTTTCTCAGTTCTGATGACTATGTACTCCTGCTTTTGCTCCTATTGCACTGGCAGCTTCCGCTCAGTCTCCTTTGCTGGCTCTTCAAATCTCTAAATGCAGGTGTAAGGATTCAGTACCAAGTCCTCTTCCCTTACTTAAACTACACATAATCCATAATGATCTCATCCTATCCCATGGCTTTAAATACAATTTATTAGGTTCCTATCTTCAGTCCTGACCTTTGCTCTGAGCTCCAGATTCAAATATATGACTGCCTATTTTATATTTCCCCTTGAGTTTACTAGAAATATCTTAAACATGTCCTAAACCGAACATTTTATTTCATGTCTCTCCTTCCCAAGTCTGTTCCTCCCCAACAGTGAATAAGTCATCGTTGCCTTAAGATTTATTTATTTATTTGGCTGGGTCTTACTTATTTGGTGGGTCTTCACTGCTGCACCTATTTCTGTTCCCTGGTGGCTCAGTTGGTAAAGAGTCTGCCTGCAATGCGGGAGACCGGGTTTCAATCCCTGGGTCGAGAAGATCTCCTGGAGAAGGAAATGACAACCCACTCCAGTATTCTTGGGACCTCCCTGGTGGCTCAAACGGTAAAAGTGTCTGCCTACAATGAGGAAGACCTGGGTTGAATCCCTAGGTCAGGAAGATCCCCTGGAGAAGGAAATGGCAACCCACTCCAGTACTCTTGCCTGGAAAATCCCATGGACGGAGAAGCTTGGTAGGCTACAGTCCATGGGGTCGCAAAGAGTCGGACATGACTGAGCGACTTCACTTTTACTTTCACTGCTGCACATGGACTTTGTCTAGTGTGGTGAGCAGGGGCTTCTCTTTGCTGCAGTATATGCCAGCTTCTCATTGACATGGCTGCTTTTGTTGCAGAGCCCACAGGCTCTAGGGCACACAGGCTACAGCAGTTGCAGCACATGGGCTCAGTAGTTGTGGCTCAGGAGTTTAGTAGCTCTGCAGCATGTGTGATCTTACCAGACCAGGGATCTAACCAGTGTACTTTGCATTGCAAGGCAGATTCTTAACTACTGGACCACCAAGGAAGCCCTGCCTTCTTTTCTTTATACCACATTTCATTAGCAAGTTAGGGCAATGCCATCTCCAAAATTTATCTCCTATACTAACACTTCTTTCCATCTTCAATGCTATTTCCAAAGTCCATGCTATCACCCAGTCCCAGCAGCCAGCTCTGGTAAAGTCTCCTAAGAAATAAGCTCTATCTTTAGGGACACTTTCATAGAACAATTTAAGAATTATTTAGGGAACTTATCCTACATTAAGGCAATTTAGGTTAAAAAAATAGTTTTGAATTTATAATTTTCTCACAAAAATAGAAAAATTTAAAAGTTGGCTGATAAAAACAGCAAATTGGAAATCTAAGGAACAAGATTTCTAAAAAGTATAAGTTTTTAAGCCAAACAAAATCACAAAGAATTGGACAAGTTGCCTTTAAGTGAAAGCCACTAGACAAAAATTACACAGATCATATTAATAATTATTTAACAAGGAATGAGATAATGATGATCCTGCCCCTCCACTTTTCATTTAAGTTCCTTCAGTTCAGTTCAGTTGCTCAGTCGTGTCCGACTCTTTGTGACCCCATGGACTGCAGCACGCCAGGCTTCCCTGTCCATCACCAACTCCCAGAGCTTACTCAGCCTCATGTCCATTGAGTTGGTGAGACCATCCTACCATCTCATCCTCTGTCGTCCCCTTCTCCTCCCGCCTTCAATCTTTCCTTATAACTGAACAAATTCCAAAGTCTGTTGAGCTTCAGAAGAAAGAGAATTAACTAGCCAAACATTATTTATATAGCAGTCTCCCTAAGTCTTTTGGAAATTTACTATCAGTGAAAACTTTAGAGCTTGCAACACTGTGTGACAGGGAACGACAGAGACTAAACGTGACATCATATCAGGAGCCAGATTAAGATAAGCCAACCTCTCTAGCTTCATTATTAAGTCACTTCCCTAAAGGATCTGCTTTAGGGAAACAAAGGTTAATGATGCCACTATTTAATAGTTTTTTTTCCTCTACTATCTATCTATGCAGTCATTGTTGAGCACATTTTCACCATTCAAAATGTACCACAACAGTGACAAAGATGAGAGCATCAAGCTTAGTAACAGCTGAACTTTCATACAAAACTTTTCTCTGTATTAGTGTATCTTCTTCTTTTCAAAAATATAATTGCTTCCCTTAGGCTTCCTCCTTACCACCAAATGTGCTTCCCTACCCAAAAAACTTTCCCCTATCACCTGCCACACTGTCTGAAATCCCACACCACAAGTTACTTTGATAGAAGCATGATTTTCAGAGAGACGATTTTAGTAAGAAAACATTTAATCGGTGAGACCTTGTAAAGATCAAGAATAACTTTTCAAATACAAACATTGCTCACTTACTATGTGCTAGCACTGAACTAAATATTATATTCATTTTCAAATTTAACCCTCATAAGAAATAAATAAGTACAAGATAAATACTATTTCCATTTCAGAGAGGTAAAAACTGAAGGCTTCCCTGGTGACTCTGCTGGTAAAGAATCCACCTGCAATGCAGGAGACCTGGGTTTGATCCCTGGGTTGGGAAGATCCCCTGGAGAAGGGAAAGGCCACCCACTCCAGTACTCTGGCCTGGAAAATTCCCATGGACAGACGAGGCTGCTGGGCTACAGTCTATGAAGTCGCAAAGAGTTGGACACAACTGAACAACTAACATTTTCTTTCACTTTCAGAGAGATTTGGTTATTTGTTCAAAGTCACATCTATCCATCTATCTAGTAAAGCAGTGATATGAAGCCAGATCTGGTTGATTTCAGGACCCAAATAGCTTAAATCTTAAGCAGTAGGACCTAAAGAGAGTCAACAGAAAAACAAGTGTTTTACGGTAATAATAATAGCAGCGGCAATACTAGTGACTTTTCAAAAGTACTTAACTTCAAATAACTTTACATTATCTCATTCCCTCCTTTTCCTTCTTTTCCCCTACTTTCTTAAAATATACATAAAGGTAAAATAGCACTTAGTAGAAAAACCTAGAAGGAGGAAGAGTATGAAAAAACAGATTCTGAATAATTCACAATTTCATCAATATTTCCACTTATTTAAAAGTGTTTTTAATAGAATGTCTTTGAATTTTTAAGTCATTTTCAAAGGGTGATAAATGAACATGAGTAATTTACTCTCAAAAAATTAATAGTAGCCAATAAATACATGCAAAATGTTACCCTCACTAGAAATCAAAGAAATGCAAATTGAAAGGAAACCATTCTTTACCTCACAAAAATATGAATTTTTTTTTAAAACTTATAACCTCCAGCATTGGCAAAGGAATGGTGAAATAGGCACTCTCACGTGCTGCTGATGAAAATACAAAATTAGTATAACCTATTCAAAGGACAATTTGGAATTATATATTGTTGGCCGCAAAAATCATAACATTATTGAACCATGTAATTCTAATTCTGGAAATTCATACTAAGGAATAATCATAGGCAAAATTGATGCAAGTATTATTTTAGTGTGGAAAAATTGGAAGCAATCTGCATGTCCCCAAATAAAAAAAATAGTTAAATAAATAATAATAAAATTATAATATCTGCATATAATAAAATGCATTTAATTATTCTCAGTCACATTTTCCAAAAATTCTATAGCCATGAAAAAGTACTCAGGACATATCAAATGGAAAAAATGTTTATTGGACTGACTGCTAGGGGTTAAATAATTTGTAATGTATCTTTAAAATGATCTACAACTAAAACGTGCTGAATTAAAAAAATCTTAAATTTGAAATGTTTTTTTAATTAGTCATTCTCTAGTATAGATCTTTTAAGGCAAAACACATTCACATCTTTTTTAAAGGATGATTAAAATTAGGATCACTCTGGGGAAAGGGAAAAACAGTTAAGCTTAAACAACAGAATCCATTTTTTCTTTTATAAATAATTGTGTTTGTTTAAATAGTCTGATTATCTATATTCCATGTGGTTTCCAATACAGAGAACATAAATACTACAAATGGAGTCTGTGCAGGTGCCAGGAATATAAGAATTCATTCTCATATCTGAATATTAACTAAAGCCCCAAGGGAATATTAACAATAAATCTTAAAAGCAACAAAATATTTACATATTTAAGAAGAATTAATCAACCTATTAAAATCTAAAGTAATACAGTACTTACAAATATTTGTATGGCTTTGGATTGAATTGGACTAAAATAAGTCCAATGTAGTAAACACCAGCCGACAATCTACTATGCTCCACATCCTAGAAGAATTCACGAAAATGAGACAGCATACCATTTTGCACTTAAGAGACTAGAATTATAATGAACAGGCCAGAACATCAATTACAGAACTTTTTTTTTCTTCCTGTACTAACATTACGACCAAAGCTGTGCTTATGCTTATATCTTTCAGTATGGGACATGCACTGTGGAACAGGACATGTGCATTCAAATAATAGTTCTGCCATATGATCTCAGCAAAATAAGAACCTCTCTAGCTTCAATATCCTTGATATGAAAAACTAGAGATAATAACTAGCATTAGGCTGAAATAAAGTAACATATCTCATTTGATATATGGTAGATGTCTAATATTATGTTAAATATAATCATTCTAACAATACATTTCACAGCTTTAAATTTTTCTTTGTACAATAAAAACACAGGCTCCACTACCAGTAATGGTACAGCAGCTTATATGGACCACCTCAGCAGAAATATTTTAAACTATTAACAAAATATACAAAATAACTGTTAAAAGGAAGGTGACAACTCAGATAGAAGACAGAAAGGAGTCAACCTTTGAAATAAGAGAACTGCAGTTGACAAGAACTGTTTGTATGCAGCTTTTTGTCTGAGAACATCCCCTTCCACACAGTGCAGGGCAGCTAGAACTCAAACAGAAAGCCAGTCTTACTGGCCTGAGGGGTTTGAGGATGCAGTTGTCTCTAGGCTCCAAATTCACCCTTCAATACCTGTTCCACAACAATGAATGGCAATCTCCTTTAGTCAACATACTGAGATTATTCAGTAGAGGGCACTAGAGGACCACTGCAAGAGGAAAGAGCTCTGATTTATTCCTGGTTGCGCACAGGGAATCAATGGTGTCAAGTATGAGGACATCGTGTAGCACTCTGCCCCAGCCAAGTGCTAAGAACCTGCAGTCACTTAGCAAATTCACAGTCCTCACCTCGGCCTGGTGATTACTTTCCTGCAGCCTTCTCGACACAGATACTGCATTGCCCCAGGTCCCCTGCCCACACACTGGTGCCTCAACTCCATCTACGTGCTCCGTCCCCTGGAGGTCTGTTTCCTACAACCATCTCAAATGCCACACTCCTACCCATATGGACACCATGTACACGAGGTCTGAGTGCACTAGTACCCCTGCTTCCTCTAGACTCCCATCCGACTAGGGACCAGGGTAAGGCCTGCCTGTACCCAAGAGCTGCTTCCTGTTTACCTAGAAACTCCAGACCCGTCCTGGCCCAGGCAAACTGGAAACTTCTCTGCCATTCAATGGGCTACAGCTACATCTTCTCTGATAAGGACTCCAGCCTTGGGGGAAGGGACACCCTTCCTAGTTTGCCCTTTCTTGGATATTCTCCCTAAACTTTAGGTACTCTAGAGAGTTCTCTTAAATCTTATAGATACACTTCTATCATAGATTAATAATTCTTTATATTAAATTTTTCTATTTAAATTACTGCCTCCTGGTTGGAACCAAAATGATATAGAATTATTACAGGGTGTGGTCCCTGGAAATAGACTCCTAAAGAAGAGATTCTTGGATTAGTCTTATTGGGCTCAGGGGTTTTAGCAAAGTTATGTGCTCCTCGTCAATGGAAAATAGGATATTAACAACCTATCAAAACATCACCTGTGGCTGTTTGTAATAAAATGCTGAGAAAAGCAAGTGCCTAAGTGACTCAAGTGACGGACGTACTTCACAAATTATGACAATGACAACTATAAGGACTCTATTATGGGATGCATCCTTTTGACTGCATTTCAGGGCTAACAAAAATAAGAACAGCAAATTCAGGTCTGTTGACTCTCAGCCCAAATCATGGTCTGAGATTCATAGTTTCCATGAGAGCCCTA
Source organism: Cervus canadensis (assembly GCF_019320065.1). Classification (NCBI taxonomy): domain Eukaryota; kingdom Metazoa; phylum Chordata; class Mammalia; order Artiodactyla; family Cervidae; genus Cervus; species Cervus canadensis. The sequence continues at coordinate 1,716,328 of NC_057420.1, forward strand.
AAAGAATATTTTATTTCATGTAGACAGAGGGATGGAGAAGGAAATGGCAACCCACTCCAGCACCACTGCTGCTGCTGCTAAGTTGCTTCAGTCGTGTCCAACTCTATGTGACCCCATAGACAGCAGCCCACCAGGCTCCCATGTCTGTGGAATTCTCCAGGCAAGAACAGTGGAGTGGGTTGCCATTTACTTCTCCAATGCACAAGAGTGAAAAGTGAAAGTGAAGTTGCTCAGTAATGTCCGACTCTCTGTGACCCCATGGACTGTAGCCCAGCAGGCTCCTCCATCCATGGGATTTTCCAAGCAAGAGTACTGGAGTTGGAAAAGGCAATGGCACCCCACTCCAGTACTCTTGCCTGGAAATCCCATGGATGGAGGAGCCTGGTGGGGTGCAGTCCATGGGGTCGTGAAGAGAAGGACACAACTGAGCGACTTCACTTTCACTTTTCACTCTCGTGCATTGGGGAAGGAAATGGCAACCCACTCCAGTATTCTTGACTGGAGAATCCCAGGGACAGAGGAGCCTGGTGGGCTGCCGTCTATGGGGTTGCACAGGGTCGGACACAACTGAAGTGACTTAGCAGCAGCAGCAGACAGAGGGAAGATCTTGCTAAAAATCAAACACAAAACCTAATTGTATGGGTTGCTGAATTACAACAACAGTTGAATTTATAGTCTCTCCAAGTTTCTCATATGGAGTTTAGGATGCTGATTAAGAATGGGTTTTTCAACTGAAACTTGAAATAGGAAAATTTTCATATGAGAAACAGCGAGACCAGAAGAAACTGGAATATTTTTAAATGCTGAAAGTGAAATCACTCTTCAAAAACTAAGACAAAATAAAGCTATGTTCAGAAAAATTAAAACAGAGCATTTATCCTCTACAAACCTTCCCTATGAAAATTCTAAAAGAGGTTTTTCAAACTGAACAGAACTGATGCCAGATGAAAACTGAGATCTTTGGGAAAGAATGAAGAGCACAGGAAGTGATAGATTTGTGAGTAAATACAAAAAATAAACCGTATTTTCTCTTAATTTCTTCTAAGACAGGTGATTTGATAATAGCTTTTGCTTTCTTTTAATCTTTAAATTTCTACTTTGAAGTAACTTCAGACTAAGTGTTGCAAAAAGAGTACTGAGATTTCCTATGGATCCTTTATTCAAACCCCCTAAACATTTTATGTAACTACAGTATAATTATCTAAATTAGGAAATTAACATTGGTGCAATACTATTAAGTAAGACCTCACTTTGCATATAACTGGAACACCTCCTTAAGTCTCCTCCAATCAACATATGACAGTTTAAAGCAAAAATTTAAACACTGTATTGGGGGGTTTACAGTATATAGTACAATATATATGACAACAATTTCACAAAAGATAGGGAGGTGATAAATGGAACTAACTTATTGCAGATGTTTTTATGTTTTATGCTTTTACCTTTTACATAAATTGGTACCAGTAGATCTCAAGAACACATATGGTAATTCCTAGACTAGCATATTAAAAACTGCAAAGAAGTTAGCTGAAAACTCAATGTGGAAATCAAAATGAAATATTTAAAGTTCATATAGCACAATTCTGTAATACTTAACATGAGCAGAAATATTATGATTCACACTATACTAGTGATTTTGCAAATCTATTAGTCCATTTCCAGTGGAAACAAATTTCATTTGCTATCCAATCTCTGTAATACCAATTATGCTTTGGTTTTTTTTGTTTCAATTTTCAAACAGACCACTTTAAATAGTTTGAACACATGTCTAAAGTATGCATGGAAATGAAACTGAGATAAATCAATAAGCAAGGAAATACATAAATAAAAACACCAATAACATGAAATCAACACAAAATGGTAGAAACTTAAATTTTTTAAAAAATCTCAGTTAATTAAAAGAATGTAGCTACTTTCTTAACATAATAAAATAGATACATGTATTTATATAGATCTCAGCCTAAAAACCAGCATCACATTTAATAAGGAAAGCTTTAGAAGTATTCCTACCAAAGGCAGGAAAACGCCAAAAACATACCCACTATAACCATGACTACTTAACATTGTTCTAAAAGTAACAGTTCATGCAGTTTTATAAGAGAATAAAAACTCAAAAAGAGGGAAGTTAAAGTTATATTTGCAAATAATATGGTTGTATTCCTAGAAAAACTTTTTTTAAAGCAATAAAATTAACAAATTAAAAAATGACCACATATATAAGCAACAACTATTCTGGATGACATAAATGATATAAAAGATGATACAAAAGAAGAAATTATTTCATTCATAGCACAACACAGCACAATAGGAACAAAAAAAGATGACTGGCCTAACATTCAAGTTTATCAAGAAAACTACAAGATATACATGACAAAATTCTTTAAAACTACTGAGAAATACTGACTAAATGTAGCTACCTATCCTATCTTAGACAGAAAGACAATCCTATTAAGGCATCAATTCTTTGATAAACAATTTTATTGTTTTATAAATGCAATGCAGTCCAAAAAATTAGCAACAAAAATTTTACATTAGACACCTTGATCTCAAACAAAAAACAAACATGCAAGTAAAACTAGAAAGATATTTTTAAAAAGAAGTAATGAGGAATACTAGCCCAACTCAGATACTGAACTACGGTTATATATTTTACATTATAATACTAAAATAATTACAAGCATGGTATGATATAACAATAGGCAGACACATTAATGAAAAATAAGAGAATCCAGAAACAACCCAAGTATATATGAAAATTTAGAAAATGAGAAATATGAAATTGTTTAACAGTGGGAAAAAAGATAAAGGGGTTAGCCACCTTGGAAACCACACCAAAATAAACTGCAGTTTGATCAAAAGTTTAAATATAAAAATGAGCATTGTTAAAATCTTAAGAGTAGGGAAGTTCTTTCAAATAATGGTTGAAAGACCCAGAAAGATAAAAGAAAAAGCTGGCAGATCAAAATACATAAAAATTGAAATTATATGCAAGGTTAAAATACACAGCATAAACAAAGTCAAAAGACAAAACAATTTAAGGTAAATATAAAAATTACAAGTAACTATACTCATTTCATCACTGAATATAACAGCAAAAGTTTGAAAATAATCCATTATTGGAGGACTGTTAAATTATGATGCATCCATTGGTTCAATGTAAAGCAGCTGATAGACTAATACACAGTTCTCTATAAACAGAGATGGAAAAAAATTTAATACAAAAGAGTGAAAAGCATAGAACAGAACAATGTACACAGTATGCTACTCAGTATGTGTGTATATTTATATAATTTTAATACAGATAGGTATACATTTATATGCATGGGATATCCTACCTGCATAGGATAATGAGTGTTGCTTCAAGGAACCAGTTCTAGAGAGGGAAACTAGATTGCTGAAGGTTGGGATGGGGTAACAAGGAGATAAATTTATATTTCTATAAATTGCTGTTAGTACCTTTCATATTTCAATTACACACATTTTACATAATCAAAATAGTCAATATTTAAAGGACTTGGGTAAGAATTTTTAATAGAGATTAAGAACTTAATATCCATATATTCAGTTGTACCTCTCCTTGAAAGGAGTTATTTCTAAATGACATCCTCTCCTACCAGGAAGTTATTTTTCAATGAATTCATATGCAAACCCAAAGTATTACAATAGTACTTTACCTTCTATTACATACCAATCCCTTATGACTATACAGTGGAAGTGAGAAATAGATTTAAGGGACTAGATCTGATAGACAGAGTGCCTGATGACCTATGGATTGGGGTTCATGACATTGTAGAGCAGGCAGGAATCAAGACCATCTCTAAGAAGAAGAAATGCAAAAAAGCAAAATGGCTGTCTGAGGAGACCTTACAAATAGCTGTGAAAAGAAGGGAAGTGAAAAGCAAAGGAGAAAAGGAAAGATATATCCATTTGAATGCAGAGTTCCAAAGACTAGCAAGGAGAGATAAGAACGCCTTCCTCAGTGATCAATGCAAAGAAATAGAGGAAAACAATAGAATGGGAAAGACTAGAGATCTCTTCAAGAAAATTAGAGATACCAAGCGAATATTTCATACAAAGATGGGCTCAATAAAGAACAGAAATGGTAGGGACCTAACAGAAGCAGAAGATATTAAGAAGAGGTAGCAAGAATACACAAAAGAACTACACAAAAAAGATCTTCACGACCCAGATAATCATGATGGTGTGATCACTCACCTAGAGCCAGACATCCTGGAATATGAAGTCAAGTGGGCCTTAGGAAGCATCACTATGAACAAAGCTAGTGGAGGTGATGGAATTACCAGTTGAGCTATTTCAAATCCCGAGAGATGACACTGTGAAAGTGCTGCACTCAATATGCCAGCAAATTTGGAAAACTCAGCAGTGGCCACAGGACTGGAAGAGGTCAGTTTTCATTCCAATCCCAAAGAAAGGCATTGCCAAAGAATGCTCAAACTACTGCACAATTACACTCATCTCACACGCTAGTAAAGTAATGCTCAAAATTCTCCAAGCCAACTTCAGCAATACGTGAACCATGAACTTCCAGACGTTCAAGCTGGTTTTAGAAAAGGCAGAGGAACCAGAGATCAAATTGCCAACATCTGCTGGATCATGGATAAAGCAAGAGAGTTCCAGAAAAACATCTATTTCTGCTTTATAGACTATGCCAAAACCTTTGACTGTGTGGATCACAATAAACTGTGGAAAATTCTGAAAGAGATGGGAATACCAGACCACCTGACCTGCCTCTTGAGAAACCTATATGCAGGTCAGGAAGCAGCAGTTAGAACTGGGCATGGAAGAACAGACTGGTTCCAAATAGGAAAAGGAGTACATCAAGGCTGTATATTGTCACCTGCTTATTTAACTTTTATGTAGCGTACATCATGAGAAATGCTGGGCTGGAGGAAGCACAAGCTGGAATCAAGATTGCCGGGAGAAATATCAGTAACCTCAGATATGCAGATGACACCACCCTTATGGCAGAAAGTGAAGAACTAAGGAGCCTCTTGATAAAAGTGAAAGAGGAGAGTGAAAAAGGTGGCTTAAAGCTCCACATTCAGAAAACGAAGATCATGGCATCCGGTCCCATCAATTCATAGCAAATAGATGGGGAAACAATGGAAATAGTGATAGACTTTATTTTGGGGGGCTCCAAAATCACTGCAGATGGTGACAGCAGCCATGAAATTAAAAGATGTTTACTCCTTGGAAGGAAAGTTAGACCAACCTAGACAGCGTATTCAAAAGCAGAGACATTATTTTGCCAACAAAGGTCCATCTAGTCAAGGCTATGGTTTTTCCAGTGGTCATGTATGGATGTGAGAATTGGACTGTGAAGAAAGCTGAGCACCGAAGAATTGATGCTTTTAAACTGTGGTGTTGGAGGAGACTCTTGAAAGTCCCTTGGACTGCAAGGAGATTCAACCAGTCCATCCTAAAGGAGGTCAGCCCTGGGTGTTGATTGGAAGGGACTGATGTTGAAGCTGAAACTCCAGTACTTGGCCACCTGATTCGAAGAGCTGACTCATTTGAAAAGACCCTGATGCTGGGAAAGATTGAGGGCAGGAGGAGAAGGGGAAGACAGAGGAATGAGATGGCTCGATGGCATCACTGACTCAATGGACATGGGTTTGGGTGGACTCCAGAAGTTGGTGATGGACAGGGGGCCTGGCGTGCTGTGGTTCATGGGGTTGCAAAGAGTCGGACACGACTGAGTGACTGAACTGAACCATCTATTTGCGTAAAATACTATTAGGATGTGCAATATTTATGAATAAATGCCCTTTGTACTATAAAATTCAATACTCTAATGCTGTTTTCCTCTTTGATTTATTATTTAACTAGATCAAGTAAAAAATAAACTTTGCAAGAGCCAGAACGCAGAGCCTTCATTTTTAAACAATGCTTAACTGGTTTCAGAGCTTAGACTACAACCTGCAGTGACATTTATAGACAAAGACAAAGAATCACAGAATTTTGCAACTGAATAAGACTTTAGACCTTAGGTCATCATTCTAATACGCTTCCTTCATTTTACAGTGGAAGAAATGAATATCTGAATAGTTTGACTGTCTATAAAACAAATCAGAGGCAAAATGAGATTGAATCTTGCCAGATTCAGTCTTCATTCTATGTTATGCTAAATCATTCCATTCCCAGCACCATTACCCGAAAACAAGAGGAGAGTAATTAAAAGGCAACAAGAAAAGATCAAGCCATCTTCGCAGAATTTACTCAGAATAAATCTTTGATAGACCAAAAGAAAAAATAAAAAACCATAATGGAGCTACTTTAAGGTATTTCAAAGAACAACCCTAGGTGTGTTCGGTAGTCATTCACTTAAAATAGCTTGGCTATTCTACATTTCTATTGACCAACTGGAGCCATGATATGCTAATATAGAATACCATGGCTACTTAAGCTGCTGGTGAAATATGGGAAGATATGGATACCTATGCTACCTAAGTAAAGATAAAATGGTAACTGTAGCTTACATAGCACAGCCTGCATTTCACCCATGTTAAATCCTGATACAATAGTCTTGGGAAATTTCAGTTAAAAAACAATCATATGAAGGCTGGAGGATCTACTTCCAAGGTAACTCACTTATATGTCTCACATATTGATGCTGGTTGTTGACAGCAGCATCATTATTCTGCTTTGTAGACAATGTCTCCAGTTTATGGTGGTTCAACTTACAATTTTTTTACTTTATATTGGTGCAAAAGTGATACACATTCAGGAGAAAATTAACCTACAATTTTGAATTTTTATCTTTTCCCAGGCTAGCAGTATGTGATATGATATTCTCTCCAGATGTTAAGTAGTGGCAGCAAGTCACGCTTCCCAGTCAGCCAAATGATCACAAGGGTAAACAACCAATACACTTGTAACTATTCTGTACCCACACATTCTGTTTTTCACTTTCAATGCTGTATTCAATAAATCACATGAAACATCCAATCAATTTAGTTCAGTTAGTTGCTCAGTCATGTCCAATTTTTTGTGACCCCATAGACTGCAGCATGCCAGGCTTCCCTGTCCATCACCAACTCCTGCAGCTTGCCCAAACTCAGGTCCATCAAGTCGGTGATGCCATCCAACCACCCCATCCTACTTTATTATAAAATAGGCTCTGTGTTAGATGATTCTGCCCAACCTGTAGTTGTAATGTAATGTAAGTGTTCTGAGCACATTTTAGGTAGACTAGGCTAAGCTAGTTTATCTCCACTCCCCCTTGGCCCCATGCACATTCTGTGTGATTTCTTCAAATCTACCCTACAATTTATTAATTCTCTTTCAGTTCAGTTCAGTTGCTCAGTCATGTCCAACTCTTTGCAACCCCATGAATCGCAGCACACCAGGCCTCCCTGTCCATCACCAACTCCCGGAGTCCACCTGAACCCATGTCTGTTGAGTCGGTGATGCCATCCAGCTATCTCAACCTCTGTCGTCCTCTTCTCCTCCTGCCCCCAATCCCTCCCAGCATCAGGGTCCTTTCCAATGAGTCAACTCTTCACATGAGATGGCCAAAGTATTGGAGTTTCAGCTTCAACATCAGTCCCTTCCAATCAACACCCAGGGCTGATCTCCTTTAGGATGGACTGGTTGGATCTCCTTGCAGTCCAAAGGACTCTCAAGAGTCTTCTCCAACACCACAGTTCAAAAGCATCAATTCTTTGGCATTCAGCTTTCTTCACAGCCCAATTCTCACATCCATACATGACCACTGGAAAAACCATAGCCTTGACTAGATGGACCTTTGTTGGCAAAGTAATGTCTCTGCTTTTGAATGTGCTGTCTAGGTTGGTCTAACTTTCCTTCCAAGGAGTGAGCATCTTTAAATTTCATGGCTGCGATCACCATCTGCAGTGATTTTGGAGCCCAAAAAAATAAAGTCTGCCACTGTTTCCCCATCTATTTCTCTCTTTAGTCATGTCTAATTTGCTCTTTAATCAAGCTATTGAGATTTCAATAACACTTTTCACTCTGGACATTCTATCTGCTTCTTTTCAAATCTTCTTGGTCATCTTTGACAATCTCTTGTTGTTTATTCATTTTTGTGAACCCACCTCTCATTTCTTTAAATATTTTATGCATAGTTACTCAATATTCTATATCAGATCCTTCCAGTATCTTAAATCCATGAGGGTCTAAATACATTGTTTTTTCAACTAACTCCTTAACAATGACTTATGTGATTGGTGATCTTTGATTATGACCTTCATATCTGGTTGACCTTAACTGAGAGAATCCTAAGGGACATAAGAGTGTTTTCCTTCATAAAGAATTTGTATTCATGGAGCACTATCTATCTCACTTTAGCTCCCTTCTATGGTCCTTGGCTTAAAGCTGTAATCTCATATTCGGCTTTGTCACCCTTTTACTGGCCCAAGGCTTAGACTCTCAACTGCTGTAATGATATGGGCATTTACTCTCAGAGAACCTTTCATATGTGCTTATCTTTTATTGTTCCTGTTTTAGTTCACATTTTTAGTTGGAATTTTGTTGTTGTTATTTTGTCTTGCTTTGCATTTGAAGGGTGTTATAAGACTTTTTTTTAATTTTTGCAAATCCAACAATGCAACAGACAATGGTTTGCAGTGAAAGGTCCCTCTAACTTAACTTTTACATCATTCTTTCAGAAGTGAAAGTCCCCAAGGCCTTTACTGATCCACTCATCTTTTACATAATAAATAATTTCAGAGAAACTATCATGAACTCATTTCAATATTTATCTTAAATAATTCATCATTTAGAGTTCATTTGCATGATAGTAAGATGTAAGCCATCAAGAAACCAAAAACCTTGGGATATTTTAATCATATAGCACTGAATTAATGTGGTACTCATTAATGTGGATATTAACTTGTAACGAGGATACAGCATGTCAGAAATATTGCAAACCTGAAAAAACAGGAAATCCCAAGTTACCAAGTACATAGTGTCCCTGAAAAAGGGAACTACAAACTGACTGCTTGAAATCATTTACATGAGTTACACATGTCCATAGAGATCTTTATCTTATTCACATGCTTAGAAAAAGTTTTTCCACAAATACACCCCTAGTCCAAAATATTGGTGAAAATTTCATTAAATAGTTTGACTTAGCCAAACTTGCATAATTTGATCAGTCCAAATAATACTAAAAGCCTCAGCCTCTAATGTATCCAAAATTATGCCAGCTACAATAAATTTAGTTTTTTGTTCTTTTCCTTGTTTAAATAGTTTTAGTGTTTAAAATTCAATCTTTTCAAATATTATTATCCAAGACTCATAACAGTCACTCCATACCCAATTATCAAGTCTATTAATTCTACCTCCTGAATTTGCCTGTAACTCTCCATCCCCATGTCACCCCCTTAGTCTGAGACACTATAATTTCCTTTTGGGTAGGTACAATAACATTTTACTCCCCCACTTCTAGTCTTGCCTTGAATTTTGGGATCTGCATCAGCTTCTAGAACCAATCCCCTGCACATACTGAGAGATGGCTGTATATGAAATATCAAGAACAGGTTAATCCATAAAGACAGAATGCAGAGTGTTGACAGAGGCTACAGGGAGAGAGAAGTAAGGAGCAACTATTTATAGGTACAGGGTTTTCCTTTGAGGTGAAAATAGTTTGGAACAAGCAGATAGATGGAGGTGGTGGATGCATAATATTTCAAATGTATTAAATCCTCCTGAATTGTTCACTTTAAAATTGTTAATTTTATATAGTGTTAATTTCACTTCCATTTTTTAAGTGTAAAATGTTCAAAATAATTCTTTTAACAAAACCTAAAGTTGAACTTAAATTAATGTCGAAGAACCTTCAAGATGCCACTTCAAAGACTGGTCCAAAATTTAATTGTCTACTCAAATATTAAGAAGGTGACTGAACATTCAGTGTGACTAAAGTGCAATGAGAGGAGATTCAGAGAACCAGGGGATATCTGGGAATGATCTAGTGATAAATACATAGAAAAAATGCAGAAACAATTATCATTAACTCAAGAGAAAAAGTTTTACAAGCAAGGAAATGTAATCACAGTACACCAGTATACGTAATCACAGTACATATAATCACAGAAATGATTCAGCTGTGAATGACCTTTTCAGAGAACAAAGCATAAAGCTATGCTTTATTCAATTTATTTTTATCAGAAGTCCCAAGAATTTACCTATCTGCTCAGAAATAATGACATTTTTACACAAATTTCAAACATAGTTATGTTTAATTAAGCATTTACTAGAGACATCATAAAAATAATAGCTACCGAATACCCATAATGTACTGAACACTGTATAAAATCTAAAATTAAAAATTCTTCCTACTGAACATGAACTGCAATTATTTTTACCTATTACTTTTCTTTGACAAATCTGCCATTCATTCATAAAGCAATTTATAAGATATGACATTTTGGGTCTTCAGGATTCAATTATCTAAGTCACTCTAAAAGCACTGCAAAGATTGTCTTAGGGAGCTAAATTCCCAGAGGCCTCAAACTGTATCCTCTTGGAATAAATGAAAATTAGTATTTATTTAAATAAATTTTCTAACTCTATCATTGTCTGATTTTGCAATAGCACTCTTCCTCAAAAATAATTTAGAAAAATAGTTATATAAAATAAATTTTAATGACTTTATATCATCCCTTGAGATAACTAATATACCCTAGCATGTTACAAAGTAGGAATATAAGAGCAAATTAAGTAACAGCAGCAAATTTCAAGGAATAAATACGTAATATGTTGTGATTTAGTGGAGAAAAGTCTCATAATTATTCAAAGTATTTAAGGAAACAAATAATCATGAGCAGTTATCAAACACATACACATACAACTTGTAATTTCAACAGGTAGGTGCAGGACACCACTAACAAATAGAACTCAGTGATTTTCATCTACAGACATCACTGTAAGACCATTCTCCCTTTTGTCACGTGGCTATTTACCTTTGTATCTATGTTAGCTGGCATCATTTTATTAGTAGATTGTATATCATAATCAACCCACTGGAGTATCTTGTATGTCAAGTAACTGATATAAGGGCTAAAACAGAGTAAAGGGCTTCATAAATTTTTGAAAGAGTGTATTATTTAGAATGCTTTGTCAAGCACAAGGTTTTTATCTCAAAATAATATTAAGTGTTTTTTTTAAAGGAAAGTAATATTTTTTAAATAATTTTGTGGTCTATAAAGCAAAAGTTCATATCTATAATTACTAACCATTTTTCCTAGCTAAGAATAGATGATTACTATACAGGCTTTTAGATTTATCTGAATACATCAGGATGACTACCTGACAAAACTCTGTCCAGTGCTGGGACTTAAAATGTTATAGATATATGCTACAACATTAAGGAGCAATGAGGAGAAGATCCCAGAAAACAGAGGAAAGAAACAATTGTTTCTTAGTGGCACCAAAAAGATGTAGAAGAAAAAAGTTCCACACTTAAGTATAGAGCAGCTTTAAAAAATACACATAGATTATGCCTCACAGAGGATAAGTAAACTGAAATGAATAATCCAAGATGTTGAAAATGCCATCATACTTCTTTCAAGGAAGACTAGGTTAGTAACAACACTGTAAGAACAATCTAACGGCTGCAACTGTGTATTACTTAAGGAGGACTAAGGTGAGACTTTTTACTATCAAAGTAATAAACATAAATGTGCAAATGAGAAAAGGAGATTGAAACCCATGAAACAGTATATGCTGAGTTTCAGAATAACCCATCATAGCTAGGGAACTAGCGAATCCAAAAAAACTCCCTTAAAAAGTTTTAAAAGTCTAAAAAAATTGGAATGTATCTTTTTCACAAATTAAAGACAGATTGTAAAGAGAGGGTTAGAGTTGGAAAGTTCCCTGCTCATCGAATTAAAAACAAGAGCTCTATTCATAAAAATAAAAAAAAATATTTTTAAAAACTTATGTGGTCAAGTCACATTCTTAGGTCTAAAGTTTTTATGCAACTAGCGGTGAGCATTCTACTGTGATTCATAAAGAAAAATGTCCAGTATAACAGGGGTTCCTAGAGCATGTGAGTACATTCTAGGTAATACATAAGTAGCCATTTAAGATGCCATAGAAAAGGAGAAAACACACCCTTAATACTTGGAGGAAATATTGTATTCACATGACCAACAGCTGGACTTGATTAGGCTCGATGGTGGTTCTCCCAGTTACATGACGACAGAAATGAGAAATGCTCCATCTCTCACAGCCTGCTGCCCAGTGATTTCAGGGCCTGCTCCTTTACCCACCCACACAAGGCAACCACTTCTCCTCCCTTTCCTCCTCTGTGTCATTTCAGTATTCTCGCTTTACAAAATCATCACTTAAAAGGACATAATGAGAAAACAGAGCGAGTATACATAAAAAATCAGTTTCACTTATAATTTGAGATTCATTTTCACTTTCATAAGCATGATAAAATAAAAGCTGAAGTTTCCTTATCAAAAATTAATAAAAAGTTACAAATGTATACAAAATTACTTTAAATAGATTAAACTATGCTGGTACAGTAGAATTCCTGTCTTCTGAGAATTGAAAGTTAAAATGCAGGATAGGAAGCAGATAACAAATCTTTCTTCCTTAAAATTAACTGAGGAATACAGTAGAAGTTTAACATAGAATGTAGTACTATGAAAACAACACAGCTTTATTTAACTGTGAACTAACGAGTTACATTAGATACCCACAATTCCTTGTGAAAAATCCCTCTGTTTTTCTGCTTGTCAGCATCTGCATTTTACAGCTGCCTCCTCAGTATGGACCCTGTCTTGTGGAAGTTCAGAATTTAAAACATTAATACCCAGAAGCTTAAAATCACAGCATTATTTTCCCCCAGCTTGTTCAGATGGGGGAAAAAAAACACACCATTCTTGACTAAAGATGAACAGAAAATAAATCTAAAGACTGGAGATAACTATTTACAGGATATAAGAATAAAAATATCTCTTCAGACTCAGCAAACACATTTATTCTTGATAAATTCCACACACACCCACACACAGAGAAATTCCTTTAAGCCAAAAAAGCAGATAAAAATTAATAGCAGGTTTAACGTATTATTTACCAAAAGGTTAAAAATCCCAAGAAAATTTTTCCCAACCATTTACTCTTTTCTCTTAATAATACAAGTAAACACCATTTTTTTCCTTCTGACATAAATGTTTAACCCAATGCAAAAAGCATAATTTCCAGTAATTTTCCATTTCTTTCTCTCACTTAATGAGTTTATTTTTTATCTGCAGTCCAAGATAATGACAGAAGTAACTCCTGCCTCTCCTGATATCACCATCACTCATGGTTAGCTTTCAAAGTATTCCTCATTTCAAATGCTAATCAAAACTACAATGAAGTATCATCTCACATTGGTCAGAATGGCCACCATCAAAAAACCTACAAACAATACATGCTGGAGAAGGTGTGAAGAAACCCTCTTACACTGTTAGTGGAGACGGAAATTGTATGGAGGTTCCTTTAAAAACTAAAAACAGAACTATCATATGACCCTGCAATCTCACTCCTGGGCATATGCCTGGAGAAAACCATAATTCGAAAAGATACATACACGTCAATGTTCACTGCAGTACTACTTACAATAGCCAAGACATGGATGCAACCTACATATCCATCAGCAGAGGAACAGATGAAGAAGATGTGACACATGTATATACAATGGAATATTGTGCTGTACTGTGCTTTCTCGTCCATGGGGATTCTCCAGGTAAGAATAATGGAGTGGATTGCATGCTCTCCTCCAGGGGATCTTCCCAACCCAGGGATTGAACCCAGGTCTCCTGCATTGCAGGTAGATTCTTTACTGTCTGAGCCAACAGGGAAGCCCACAAAGGAATATTACTCAGCCATAAAAAAGAACAAAAGACCATGGATGGACCTAGAGACCGTTATACTTAGTGAAGTAAATCAGACACAGAAAGACAAATATCACACAGTATCATTTATATGTGGAATCTAAAATAAAAGGGTAAAAATGAACTTAGAATCATGAACACAGAAAACAAACTTGTGGTTACGAAAGGGTGCAGAGGAAGGAAAAACTGAAAGAATGGGACTGTCATATATATATTATTTAAAAATTGGATAATAAGAACTGTCTATATACCACAGGGAACTCTACTCCACACTTAGTAATGGCATATATGGGAAAAGAGTAAAAAAAAAAAAAAAATAAAAGTTGATATACATATATGTATAACAGATTCACTCTGTGGTACATCTGAAACTAATAACAAATTGTAAGTCAACTATACTCCAATGAAAATTAAAATAAACAGACAAAGTATTCCTCATTGCAAGGCAGCTCCAGTTTCTCCCAAGGAGCCTTAACTCCTCCCAGTAACAATACGAGCTCTCCAGCGTCATTACCTCTGCTTCCTCTGCTCAGCCCACCTAGGTCTGGTATAATGTCAATTTGCTCCCTTTTAAAAAATATCCTGAATCTAAATCAGCATGTCCAATAGAATTTCATGCAATAATGAGAATATATCTGAGCTAATAATATGGTAGCTATTAGTCACATGTGGCTATTTAACACTTGAAATATAGCTAATGAAACAGAAGAATTAACTTTTTATATTCCAGCTGTTATTAACTTGAATTTTTTTATTAAAGTTGAGATACAATATTAGTCTCAAGTGTCCAACATTGTGATTTGACATTTATATATATTACAAATTGATCACCACAAGTCTAGCTACTATCTGCCACCAAACAAAGTCAATATTCCCAACTATATTCTCTATATTGTACATTACAGCCCCATAACATTTATTTTACAACTGCAAGTGTGTATCTCTTGATCTTTTTCACCTATTTTGCCCAACACTGCAGGCCCCTTCCTCTGGTGATCACCAGTTTTTTCGTGTCTATGAGTCTGTTTCTGTTTCATTTTATTTGTTCATTTGGTTTTTCAGATTCCACATGTAAGTGAAATCATACAGTCATCATCTTTATCTGACTTATTTCACTTAGCATAATACTCTCTAGGTCCTTCTGTGTTGTCCCACATGGCAAGATTTCATTCTTTTTATGACTGAGTAATGTTCCATTGCATATACATATACTACATCTTCATTATCCATTCATCGACAGACACTGAGTTGCTTCCATATCTTGATTATTATAAATAATGTTTCAGCTAATATATCATTTTCAATCACAAGAGAAAGTTCCACTAGATTCTTGCCTCTCTGGCTACATCCTAAATTAGTAAATGAATCTCCTCACAGAATCCAGGCACTTTACAAGCTGCTGCTTCTGTGCTAGAACTCAGAGCAAGTAAAAGTCTTGGTTTCCCACAGCCTCCAGTTCTCCTGGATGCAAGCAAGCCCCACTGATTTTCAAAGCCACATGTTATAGGGACTTGTCTTCCCAGTGCAGGATCCCTAGGCTAGGGAGCCTGACATGGGGTTCTGAGCCCATGCTCTGCAGAGGGCACTCCTATTGTCGTGATATCCCTGCTTCTTACAGGTCACCACACCAATCATGTGGTTTCTGACTAGATAGACCATGTCTCTAAGCCTCCTATTCATCTCAACTTGGCCTTTTCTTTACATCTTTGCTTCTAGAAAATCTGTTCTCCAAGTCATTTTCAGAGATAGTTTTTCTACATGTAGTTGTAGTTTTGGGGTACCTGTGGGAGGAAATAAGTTCAGGATGTTCTTACTCTCTGCGATCTTGATCTGGAACTAATTAAATCAAATTGAATTTTATATATCCACATATGACTAGTAATCAATCATATTAGTACAGATCTAGAACAAGAGTTCTTTTTTCCCTACCAGAAATGACTAACTTTATCCTGCAAATGATAGAGAGCCACTAAATGACTGAATTTACATTGTAGAAAGCTTTCTCTGGCTGCTTTAAGTGAGTATGATTTGGAGGGTTGGGAACAAAAAGCAAATGTTGAAGGTCTGAAAGATGCTCATTGGATTTGGCAGGTAAGAGATCACTGCTAATTTTAGATAGAGAAGTTACAGTAGAGTAGCAGGGTTGTAAACCTCACTGTAAAGAGAGACTACAAATACAAACCATTCTTGAAAATCTGTTCATTCATATTTTGAAACTGCCTTTTGGTTAGTTATTCTCCTCCAAAGACCAGAATCCCTAAGTAAAGGATTTTTTTAAGTAACATCTCAAAAATAATTTGAGATATATTTATACAATCTAACTCATGTTTTCACATCCTAGATGGAAAAAAAAAAAAAAAACAGAAACAAAACTATGCATCTTTAACTGAGTGTCATCTTTAACTTATGTATATACTTATGCTCAAGTCTTCTTAACTCCCATTTCTCTTTTACCACTTTAGGAAAATATAGTAGGACTGAGATATTCTAAATAAGTCCCTCCAATTCTTATCTCAGGCAGTTCTAAGTCCTAAAAGATAAACCTCCAATCCCTCATCTTCTAACCTATAGTTTATCTAAATCACCGTGTTGTATATTTTCAGTGACACTTTCCCTGAAAGGGACTATTGTACTAAAATTCAGTTTCATAACATCTATGGGACTTCCAATAACTTCCTGCAATTACTACTATTTGAATTATAAAAATAACAAGATCTTGAAAAGATTCCTATAACTTCTTATTTGATTTCATTGGCATATTCCAATCTCTATCTCAAAGAAAAAGAAATGCAAGAGGGGAAAGTGGTGGTCTGAGGAGGGCCTTATAAATAGCTGTGAAAAGAAGAGATGCAAAAGGCAAAGAAGAAAGGGAAAGATATACCCAACTGAATGCAGAGTTTCAGAGAATAGCAAGGAGAGATAAGAAAGTCTTCTTAAGTGAACAATGCAAAGAAACAGAGGAAGACAATAGAATGGTAAAGACTAGAAATCTCTTCAAAAATATTGAAGATACCTCCAACTAATAAAAATAAATGAAAAAAAAAGAATATTGAAGATACCAAAGGAACATTTCATGCAAAGATGGGTACAATAAAGGATAGAAACTTCTCTTAGGCAAGGACCTAAAAGAAACAGAAGAGATTAAGGAGAGGTGGCAAGAACACAGAAGAACTATACAAAAAAGGTCTTAATGACCCAGATAACCACGATGATGTGGTCATTCACCTAGAGCCAGACATCCTGGAGTCTGAAGTCAAGTGGACCTTGCCTGCTTGTGCTCAACATTCAGTCATGTCAAACTCTTCACAACCCTGTGGACTGTAGCCCACCAGGCTCCTCTGTCTATGAGATTCTTCCAGCAAGAACATTGCAGTGGGCTGCCATTTCCTCCAGAAGGGGATCTTCTTGATCCAGAGACAAACCCTGCATGTCCTGCATTAGAAGGCAGATTCTCTTCTGCTGAGGGCACCTGGAAAGCATAATAAGGTGGCCTTAGAAAGCATTAAGAACCAGAGGTTGAATTGCCAACATCTGTTGGATAACAGAAAAAAGCAAGAGACTTCCAGAAAAACATCTACTTCTGCTTTATTGACTACTCCAAAGCCTTTTACTCTGTGGATCACAACAAACTGTGGAAAATTCTGGAGGAGATGGGAATACCAGACCACCTGACCTGCCTTCTGAGAAATCTGTCTGCAGGTCAAGAAACAACAGTTAAAGCTGGACATGCAACAACGGACGGTTCAAAATTGGGAAAGAAGTACATCAAGGCTGTATATTGTCATTCTGTTTAATAACTTATATGCAGAGTGCATCATGAGAAATGCTGGGCTGGATGAAGCACAAGCTGGAATCAAGATTACTTGGAGAAATATCAATAACCTCAGATATGCAGATGACACCACCCTTATGGCAGAAAGTGAAGAGGAACTAAACAGCCTCTTGATGAAAGTGTAAGAGGAGAGTGAAAAAGTTGGCTTAAAGCTCAACATTCAGAAAACTAAGATCATGGCATCTGGTCCCATCACTTCATGGCAAATAGATGGGGAAACAGTGGCAGACTTTATTTTTCTGGGCTCCAAAATCACTGCAGATGGTGACTGCAGGCATGAAGTTAAAAGATGCTTACTTCTTGGAAGAAAAGTTATGACCAACCTAGACAGCACATTCAAAAGCAGAGACATTACTTTGCCAACAAAGGTCCATCTAGTCAAAGCTATGGTTTTTCAGTAATCATGTATGGATGTGAGAGTTGGACATAAAGAAAGCTGAGCACTAAAGAATAAATACTTTTGAATTGCTGGAGAAGACTGTTGAGAGTCCCTTGGACTGAAAGAAGACCAAACCAGTCAATTCTAATGGAAATCAACCCTGAATATTCATTGGAAGGATTGATGCTGAAACTCCAATATTTTGGTCACCTGATTCAAGGAATCAGCTCATTGGAAAGACCTTGATGCTGGGAAAGATTGAGGCAGGATGAGAAGGGGGTGACAGAGGATGAGATGGCTGGATGGCATCACTGACTCAATGGACTTGAGTTTGAGCAAACTCCAGGAGAGAGTAAAGGACAGAACTGGACATGACTTAGTGACTGAAAAATAACAGCAACAAGCCTTCCAGAAGGCCTCAGTAATCTTCTCCATGGAAAATTTAGAACAAATCTGCAAGAACTCCCAAAATCTCCAGCAATGATGTAAAATATCTGCTTATGCAATGAATGAGCAGGATTGATGAACCTTTGCTAAACAACTATAGGAACTGCGATCTTTTGAAAATTTTCTATTAAAGGACATTTATAGAATGCTATAAGCAACTTCCACACCCACTTAAACCCACTAGACTAATTCCAGGAATGATATTCACAAAGCATCTTTTTATATCATACCTTTTCTGTATCTTGACCGTATTCAATGACAGCTGACCCAATAATGAGTTATATTACGACTTTCAAGATATCACACTCTTGTTCATTTCTTCATTGCTCATGTCCTCCTCAATCTCCTTTTTGATTGTTGTCCATCTTCTCCCTGATCTCTGAGTGGTAGAATACCTCCAAACTCAGTCCTGAAGACATCTTATCTTCTCTTTTCTATCTCCCTTCAGTAATTCCATCCAGCCACATGGTTTTAAATACAAATTTATACATCTAGCTCATCTCTCTAAAATCTGAGATTCATATAGTTAAGTGCCTACTCAATTTTTCACAAGGATGTCTTTGAGGTATTTCAGATTCAACATGTCCAAAACTGAGCTTTTGATCTTCTTCTCAATCCAACTCCAACCATAAACTTCTGCATCTCAGTTGACAGCAAATCTATCCTTTCAGTTACTCAGGCAAAATGGCTTGGAATCAATTTAGACGTCCTCAAAATTGTATAAAAATACTGTTGGCACTACTTCAAAATATATCCAGAACCTGACTACTCACTACCTCCATACTTACACCCTCATCTCTGACACAGATTACTGCAATGGCTTCCTAATGGGTCTCTTACCCTATATTCCACAGTCTAGTCTCAACACAGTAGCCACAGTAATCCTCTTAAATGGTAAGATAGATTATTACACCTCTGCTCACATTTCATTTAAAAAGTTAGAGTTCTTACAATGGTCTATAATCACCCAGATGATCCAGTTCCTCTTACTTTCCTCTCTGCTCATTCCTCTCCAACCATATGAAATTTCTTCTTCAGATGCATCAGGTACCCTCTTGCCTACGGAGTTTTGCTTTAGATATTCCCTCTGCTTAGAGCACTCTTTTTCCAGATAACTTCATGGTTAACTTCCACACCTCCTTAAACTCCTTCCTCAAATATTATTTTTTGCATCAAACCTACTCTCACTCTCCTACCAGCACTACATTTACTTTGCTTTTTTTCCCCTGACAGCACTTATCATTTCTAATGTACCACATATTGACTTCTATTATTGTTTACTTCTCTCCTGTCCCCAGATAGCTCCATCTCAGCTGATGAAAATTTCTTCTTGTGATTCATAGGTGTATCCCAAGTTCCTACAACATTATGCAGCACATAAGAGATATCCAATTAATATCTGCTTGGTGAAAAAAAAAAAAAAAAACCTGATAAGCCTGTTAGTGACTAAAGAATGACAAAAAACCACAACTACTAAGAGCCATAAGCCCTATTCTTTTTGTTCAATCTAGCCTAACAAATAGATTATAAACCTACTGGTCCTACAAATAATGACAAGTCTTGCAAATTATGGCTCCACGTTGTTCCTAAAACCACAAAAACATGAATTTAATCCAAAAGGGACACTATTCACTGCAGATTTTTGGCCTATACATAGTATTGACAGTAAACTCATTGCTTGCAGATAAAATCAAGTTTGGGAGAATTATAACTTTAAAAAGTAGAACTAAAGTTCAAAAGTTCAAAGTGACTTTGAATTTGTGAAATGGTCCATTAAAAAAAAAAAAAAAACAGGCAATTTCCTGGCAGTCCAGAGGTTAGGACTCAGTGCTCTCATTGCTGGGGCCCAGGTTCAATCCCTGGTTGGGGAACTAAGATTCTACAAGCCACATATCATGGCCAAAACACACAAAACAAACCCAAGATGACCCTTAATAGGTAAAAGTATTCTTAATAATTAAAAGAATACAATTTTAAGTAAGTTTCACGTAGAGCTCTGCCATCTACAAATTGTTTTCGGAAAAACCCTTAATGGATCCTCACAACAATCCCGAGATGTATTATCACCAACTCCATTTAACTGCTGGGGTAACCGAGGTTAAAAGAAGTTACCTGCCAACTGCAGGAGACATGGGTTCAATCCTTGATCTGGGAGGATCCCACACACTGCAGAGCAACTAAGCCCAAGCACCACAACTATTGAGCTTATGCTCTAAAGCCCAGGAGCCACGACGGCTGCAGCCCGTGCTTCACAACAGGAGAAATCATGGCAGTGAGCAGCCTGTACACTGCGACAAAGACCCAGCATAGCCAAGAATAAATAATTTTTTTCAAACTTTACTTTTTGGTGTGTGTCTATGTGTGTGTATAGAAGAGTGAGAGAGAGCTTTATATATCCATCAAATACCTGGGGAGGATACAAAACAGCCTAGTAGCAGCAGATGTCTTTGAAGAGGGAAACTGCATGTCTAAAGAAAAGGAATGAAAGGAAAACTTATTTTTTACTGTGTAACTTTTTGTACCTTCTTGAATTTCATACTATAAGCATCTGTCACCTATTCAAAACTGAAGTAGTTATTTAAAAGTTACATACCCACATAATTATTGTTTTATTCCCCTGAGGGCCCCACGGATCCATGGTCATTTATTAGTTTTACTGTTCAAACCTCTGAGCTGGAAGGACTAGTGGAGTAGAGAGAGGAAGAATGACTTCTTGTGAATGAGGTTTTGTACTCATAGCGGAAAGATCAGTTGTAGGCTACTGGTCAAAGCTTCTTGAGCTTGGAAGATGTTTTTTCATTCATTCAGTAGTATATTTAACAATATATCTGCCTTTGACAGATACAAAGCCAACAATAAGAAGTCCCCAGTGCAACAGTTAAGGCACAGATAAAGTATGGAAGTTGTGATGAGAGATATCTATGCTGTACCTAAAACTTTAGAGACAATATGAGCTTCAGAGAACATTTAGTCTGCAATATTGTTTAATTATTAATAAGCTATACTTATCTCTCATTGCCAAGGGGAATTACAGCTTTTTGACCTTATTATGAGATTGATAATTCCAACATTTAATAAACTCTGAAAGCAGGAGACTAGTCAGAAGTATAATTTGGGAATTTCAACAAATTGAGAATTTTAATCAGGGATTACATAAATTATTAAAATGTACAAGATCTTTTACTTAAATTACACACTCTGGGGAATCTAGTAAAATGAAGCATTAAAATATTTTCCTTAACATCCAGTACCAAAGCCATTACCAACTGGTAGCATCTCTTTCCCAGAGAATTCAGAGTTTCTATATGACTCTGTGGTACATATACACCATGGAATATTACTCAGCCATAAAAAAGAATTCATTTGAATCAGTTCTAATGAGATGGATGAAACTGGAGCCCATTATACAGAGTGAAGTAAGCCAGAAAGATAAAGATCATTACAGCATACTAACACATATATATGGAATTTAGAAAGATGGTAATGATAACCCTATATGCAAAACAGAAAAAGAGACACAGATGTACAGAACAGACTCTTGGACTCATGGGAGAAGGCGAGGGTGGGATGTTTCGAGAGAACAGCATGTATATTATCTATGGTGAAACAGACCACCGGCCCAGGTGGGATGCATGAGACAGGTGCTCGGGCCAGGTGCACTGGGAGGACCCAGGGGAATCAGGTGGCGGGGGGGAGGTGGGAGGAGGGGTCGGGATGGGGAATACATGTAACTACATGGTTGATTCATGTCAATGTATGACAAAACCCACTGCAATGTTGTGAAGTAATTAGCCTCCAACTAATAAAAATAATTGGAAAAAAAAAAAGAGAACAGGGGTGTTTTGAATTATTTCTCAATTCTTAGAAACCACATGGGGGAAAAAAAATGTTCTTTGCACTTATCTGTCAATGAGCCCCCAAACAACTAAGTTAATCACTGTACTGAGAAGTCTTATTCTAGAGCTTCAAGTATTTTTCAGAGCATTTTCTAATGTTCTGGACTTCAGAAAACAAAGAGAACAAAAGAAACAGGAAAGCTGTGCAGTTTTCAGTACAGATGACAGTCAGTTCAGTTCAGTCACTTAGTTGTATCCAACTCTTTGTGACCCCATGAGCCGCAACACTCCAGGCCTCCCTGTCCATCACCGACTGCCAGAGTCTACCCAAACCCATGTCCATTGAGTCGGTGGTGCCATCCAGCCATCTCATCCTCTGTCGTCCCCTTCTCCTCCTGCCCTCAATCTTTCCCAGCATCAGGGTCTTTTCAAATGAGTCAGCCCTTCGCATCAGGTGGCCAAAGCATTGGAGTTTCAGCTTCAATATCAGTCCTTCCAATGAACACCCAGGACTGATCTCCTTTAGGGTGGACTGGTTGGATCTCCTTGCAGTCCAAGGGATTCTCAAGCATCTTCTCCAAAACCACAGTTCAAAAGCATCAATTCTTCAGCACTCAGCCTTCTTTATAGTACAACTCTCACATCCATACATGACTACTGGAAAAACCATCGCCTTGACTAGACAGACCTTTGTTGACAAAGTAATGTCTCTGCTTTTGAATATGCTGTCTAGGTTGGTCATAACTTTCCTTCCAAGTTACAGATGACAGTAATGACAGCGAAATTATCATACCTGTAGGCAGGTGAAAGTGCAGACAATCAAGCACTGGCTGAAGGCTATATACTTCTAGAACTAAATAGAATATACCTTATGTTACTGATCTATTTAAGCTACCTGAGCTGAGAGCATGGCCTCAACCATTTATGTGCTGACTCTAAAATCACTATCAGGAAAATATATGTTTTGGTGGAAGGGTAGAATACCACAGGAGGAAGAGTAGGGGTTTCACACCTTCATATCTCCATAGAGACTGCAGAATGGCTTTACAAGGCATTTCACATTTTACAGTTAATACTATACATTAAAATCAAGCCTCACACCTATTTTGAAATTAGTTAAAACGCTAGTTCTCATCAACTCTATGTAATTTCCAAAAAATTAGTAATCAATGCAACAATGTGCCAAACCACCTTCAGAAACCATTACCTATCCTTTCAGCATCCATATCTTTGTCACAGAGAAATAAAATCAGTTTTAAAGATCTGTCAATGCTTTCAGAAAGTTCTGAAACCAGTATTTCCAGCATAATTTTCTAAAATTTCACTGATATTGTGTAAAACAACTCCCAAAGATCTCCTACAGCAAAAGGCCTTTGTAAATGGCATCTTTCTGATTCTGCACTAAGTATCTTTATTTAAAATATTTCCAGTTTACACAAACCCAGCATTCATTTACAATATTTGCTGAGCATTTATTATGTACTAGGCATTATGGACCTGGAGCACTTAACTGAACAAGACAAAGTTCCCACACTCAAGAAATTCACAGTCGAGGGTTCCCTGGTGGCTCAGTGGTAAAGAATCCACCTGCCAACCCAGGAGACGTGGGTTAAGTCCCCGGTCCAGGAAGATTCCACATGGTGCAGCACAACTAAGCCCATGTGCTCTAGAGCCCAGGAACTGCAAAATACTGAGCCCATGTGCCACAACTACTGAAGCCTGTGTGCCCTGGAGCTCATGCCCCATGACAAGAGAAGCCACCACAATGAGAAGCCCCCACACAGCAGCTAGAGTAGCCTCCACTTGCCACAACTAGAGTAAAGCCCACAGCAACAAAGACCCAAGATGACCATAAATAAATAAGAAAACAAATAAATAAAATTATTTTTTACAAAAGAAATTCACAGTCTAAGGATACAGAGAAGGGTAAGAGTCAGCTATAATACAGTGTGAATGGTCACTACTGATGGCTGTGATAAGGACAGAGCATTATGGGAGCACACAGAGGTATCCCCAAGAAGAACCCATTAATGCCCAAATGCTTCATGATTTTTAAATTTCCATATTTTATAAAACACTGTTGCTGGTGTTTAATATAAAAAACCCTTAATGACAAATGTGAAGCAAGGGTAAGGTATTTAAAGTAATATTCTTTTTGATGACTGCCAACCCTTATTTTGTGAAGATGAATAACCCTAATTCTCTGAAGCAGAACTCTAATTATAAAATGAAACATGAAGCCCTCTAAGATCTGGAAAAAAACTGCCATAAGCTGAGAATCAATGAAGCAGCAAGCCACTGTTAGAGCTTTAAGTGTATCTTATCCCTTAGTACTTTAGGGTAGAAACAAAGGTTGAAACTCACTGCCAAAATACATTTAAAGTAAGATTCAATTTATTAGAATTCTAACCTATTCATAACTTTTAGAGAAAATCTATAATATAGCATAGCATGGTATGTTATAAAGTGGGATACCCCTGTAGGTATAACAATCCCTAGATATCATTACACTTCAATTACTGAAATAGATAGGATCCTCTCTTTAGGAAGGAAAAATGCTTAAACACAAGATGTCAGAAAAATATGGGAAAATGAAAGTCAAAATATCTGTTGCAGCCTTCACTATCTGATCAATAAGAAGGGAAGTCTGCATGCTAAATCAAGTCACTAATCACTCACAGGCTTGCACCGCTGTTTAGCTTGCCTAAGCACGATATCTTCTTGGTATACTAGTGCCTCCTGGGGGTTACAGCACATTACTACTCCTTTGAGAAAACTGGCATAAACAGAAAACACAGATATTATTTTCTACTAAAAACACGACATGAAAACTCCATGTCAAATAACACGTAGGCCTTTCCTAAATAATCTCTATTTTTAACTGTCATATTTGTTTCTGTCTGAATAATTGGGAACAAAGTACATAATACAACTTAATTATAGAAAGGGGTTGTTAATATGATTAAGAACATCAGGGCTTATACAGCATTTTGCATTTACAAAGCACTAAGCCAACATTAGGCAATTAATCTTTAACACATTCTTGAGGTCAATATCACAACCATCTTTTTACAGAAAAGTAAAGAGCAAAGTTAAGTGAAGTATTAGAAATTAAAAGACTAGTCATGACTCTAATCAGCAAAGTGCCACAGAATGGTTTAATGTAAAATATGAAGCATTAATACAGTTATTCATTTCTAATACCCTATGACCCATCTCTAGGAGAAGCTAGTTACTCTCTTAAACTGTGGTCCCATAACATTTCCTAGATCCCTCTATTATAAGACTTACTACTTCTGTATTATGGTTATCAACTTGACAGTCTCTGCTGTGTATCCCCCACAGGGCTTTGTACAGTGTCTCTAGCACACAGCAAGACACAGCAAAGAACCATTCAGGCATCTTCCAAGTATTAAGGACTTGCTAAAAGCAGGGGCTATTCTGGACACAGTGGTGAAAGAGAAAGCCAAGTTCCCTAGTATCATGGAACATACATTCTAGGAGGCAAAGACGGATGACAAAAAAAAAAAAAAAAAAGCTATCAAGCAGTAAGAAGAGCTATAGAGAAAACAAAAGCAGGGCAGTGACTACAGATGGCTATGCAGTTACATTAGATTAGGCAGTGATATTCAAGCTGGTATCTGAACACAAAAAATAACCAGCTGTAACTATTAATATATGAGGAAAAGACAATTCCAGGGGGCAAATGACAAAGCGGGTAAGAAATGGAAACATTCAAGGGACAGGAGGGAAAAAAGAAAAACAGAAACCGTAATTTAGAGCAGTGGGCCAATAAATGAGTGATAAAATGTGAAATCAGAGAGGTGGGTAGGGCATTCTTGGGTCATGATAAGAATTTCACTCTGAGTGAAATGGACAGTTCTTTAAGACTCCATAACATTATTTGCCAATCTGAATTGCTGCATTTGTATGGTTGGTAGCATTAAAAGGAAAATTAATTCTGAAAAAGGAAAATTACTATGCTGTTTGTTAGGGAGCCTATTTTAATAAATTACTTTTCAGTGAAAAGTTATTTTATAATTAAATCTTCAGACTAAAGGATAAAACAGCAGTGTCTACTAACATTTTAATAGAAGTTAGAATAATAAGATTTTGACAGTCTCTTATTGGAAGAAACTGAAGGGCTCCTGCATAAACCACTGTACATTATACATGACGGTACTAGGATCTTATGCTAATCACTTATTAATTTTGCAAAGCCTAAGATGTCTCCAAATAGCTCATGATGAGTGCCAGACAGGCATCTGGAGAGGAGGTTCCTGAGTGAAAGCATGGAAGTATCATTAAATATAATAAATCTCTTCCTCTTACCAGAGAAATCAGAAAGAAAAAGTATCCATTTAGAAGTGAGAACACATCTCACCATATTAACAAAACAAAATATAGCAATCACCTAAAAATTAAGTGCAGGTTAAATTTCCCCTGAGATGACAAAGATGCTATGGAGGCCTCAAGGCCAGTTCCAAGCTACAACACCAAGATTCAGTTAAATTTAACCTCACAGTCAATGCACAAAAAATATTATCATTTGCACATTCTAGGTAGCTGGTTCCTGGACATTTGAACTTCATGTATTATCTACCTATTTAAGGTGTTTTTATTTTTATGGTAAAGAAAGGTAACAAAATTACCATCTCAGCTATATTTAAGTGTATAGTTCAGTACTATTAAGCATATTCACATTGTTATGCATCGGATTTCCAGAACATTTTATCTTGCAAAATCTATACCCACTGAACCACACTGCCTATTTCCTTCTCCCCCAACTCCTGGCAACCACCATTCCACTCTGTGTTTCTATATCACTCCCTGCTCTGTTTTTTACTAATAATATTACATTGTAATAGTACACAAGTTCCTACAAAAGTAACTGTGTATACAAGATTTTGATTTGGTATTTTAGTCGGTTTGTTTTTGTTTAAACACACAATTTCATCCCTGTTTCCTAAACCAAAACATGGATAGTAGAAGGGGCTAAAAATTACCTCCAATATGTAGGCAAGAATACAGAAGTGACCTGGAATTACACTGTAATACACACTACACTATTTTCAATCCACCATGAATATTAACAAAATTATTATAGAGAAGAAAATTATTAGCCATGAGTAGTATGACAAGGAGTCAATATAATACAGTCTAGTTACAGGGAAAAATACATAGTATATAGGAAAAATTAATCATAGACTTAAAAAGACTTAAGTTTGAGAATAGTCTAGTAGACAATAATAAAATTTTTATTTTTATGTTTTATCAATGATTTCTGCATATAATTCATTAATTAAATCATAGTCTCTCCAGATGCTTCCTTCTCTAAGATATAAAAATGCTTACCATGCTTACCTCATAAGGATGATATAGAGTAAAAAAAATGAAATAATAAATGTAAACAATTTGAAAGTTGACACTTCTGCATGTATATAAATTGTCTAAAGATTAAAAAAATGTATCACTTGTAACCAAGAAATAGTCAACATGGAGCTAAATTTGAAATTAATATTTACTATTTGTCAAATACTTTATAGGTTATCCTGAATATGAAGAGACAGCAAAATTTCCTCTACCCACTTGGTGCAAAGAAAAAAAAAATCTCTTAAATCTGCTAATGGTGAGGTCAAAACTAAAAGAAAATCAAAATACAAATCTACAGACTGCATAAAACAAGAACAAAAGGAGCAGGAATACATGTGTGATTATTCATGATACAGAGCAGGGGGTCTTTAGAAAAATATACTATGTGTAAGTAACTTTTTCCAAAAGTACTTTCTTTTTGAATTGGTGACTTGGTAAACTGCCTCCCAAGTACTGTTAGTGACAAAAAGCATGCATGCCAATGCAGGAGATGTAAGAGACATGGATTCAATCCCTGGGTCGGAAAGATTCTCAGAGGAAGAAATGGCAACCCACTCCAGTATTCTTGCCTGGAAAATCCCATGGACAGAGGAACCTGGCGGGCTATTTTCCTATACTACACAGGGTCACAGAGTCGGACATGATTGCAACTTAACACATCAGTAATACCTGTTCAATGAAAATTACAAAGGCACAAGCACAGGCAAGATTCTGTATAGGACAAATTAACACTAAAATCAAGAACAAAACCACTTCTCTGTGACATTATATACTTACAGAAATATGTGGAATTTACATGAAGAAATCTAGTATCTCATTCTTTCAAAAGTTGTGTTAAATTTGAGAATATGATCAAGAAAGTCATATAAAGCCATATTTATTTCCATCTCTGAATTGTACATATTAGCCGATAAATGCCTATACAAATCAAAAGTAAGAGGATTTTATTATTATCTAGTAAGCAGGCAGTTTAGTTCAGTTGCTTGCCGGGACCAGCCGGCAAAGAGAACACATCCTGACTGCAACATCACGGAAGCCTGAGAAAAAAGCCAATAGTAAAGAATGGGGTCGAGGGGACGGAAATGCTCTTGAGGCAAGTCAGTGATTTTATTGAGTAAAACAGCTACCTTTATACTAGTACAAGCAGAAAACATAGTTCATAAAAAATGCCATCTGGTTTCTGTCACATCAATACAATTCTTTGTCTTAAGTGAGTGAAGAAGCTTACATCTTGTTTTTGGCATTCCAAGATAAACTACTAAGTGAAGGTCACTACTATGTTTTTCTCAAGGAAGAACAAAGGAGACCCAGCAAATGTTTTACTACTTTATCATGGGGTGGTGGGACAGGGAATGGCCTCTTTCAAGGCTTTCCCAGGGCCTTTTTGGGCCTTGAGCAGGCCGGCTGCCCGCATCTCCCCCTTCTTTATTTATTAAAAAGCCGAGCTTCCCTACTCATTCCTCGAGAAAAAGGGAAACAAGATTATTTCTTCATAATACGGGAAAACTTCATAATTCTTTCAGTAACTAAATTCATAACACATTGCAAAAAACATGGTCCACAACAAAGAAAACAGAGTACAATAGCAAGCACTATAAGCAGGTCTTTCCACCAATCACTCTCAAACCAGGATTTAACTTGCTCCCAAAAAGAAAGGGAGGAATCCTGCATAGAAAGTATTTGATGTTGAAGATCATTTACAGCATCAGACACATTGGAAGATACATCTGGGATATACACACAACATTCTACTTTTATTATAGCGCAGGTCCCACCTTGAGCAGCAGTAATAATGTCTAGGGCCATTCGGTTTTGTAAAACGGCTTTTCTCATTTGTTTCTGTTCTTCATTTAAAGCTTCAATAGCCTTCTTTGTATCTAGTAAGGCTTGTTGAGTAAAATTAGTTAAGCATCTACATAGGCCATTATGTCAACCGTCCCAGTAGAGGGAACAAATACTGCTGCCAAATAATCATACCAATGAAAAACAGCTCGAGACCACTGCACTCTCAAAAAGGGGAAGTTGGCAGGGTTCTTGATGGGCTTATGACTAATATGGCCAGGAGCAAACACAAATCCAAGGCTGCACCGTCCTACCCAGCCCACAGGCAGCCATGGCGAGACATTAAGACCACAAATCCATTTTGTTCCGTTAGGAGCAACCCATCTGATGCCTGGGTTATAAAGCCAATCAGATCCTGGCCAAGGCATGGATGTTTTGACGGAAAAAGTAACATCAATTATGCGTTCACACAAAGAATTAGGAGTAATACCCATATGCTTTAACAAATGTCTGCCTAAATTTCTTTCTCCAAAGTTGGGTTGATGTTCTTGTTGTTCCCAGCAAATGTCCGCTTGTTTCAGCAACTGTCCTTTTTCCGGGGTCATCCAAAAGTATTCATCCCAAATCTGATAATAGTCCCCCAAATATCAACTGGGGTGATCTTGTCCCTTACTGGAGGAATTAACATACTGATTAAAGGTGGCAGAAATTGTCCTAATATTTTGGTTGGCATTAAATCTAATCCGGGAATCATTAGGCTTCAAATTACGCCAGGTCAAAGCTGTGATATTAAGAGAATTAGGGCTAAGGTAAATCTGCTTATATTGTTTTAAAAGTTCACACACCACAGGTAATTCTTCCTGACTCACAGGCAAAATCCACCATGGTAAACCATTTACAACTGACAAAGGCATGGCAGTGCGTACCCGACAAGCAGAGGTATTATAAAAATCAGCAGAGGAATGAGCCCAAGAGAGAAAAACATTTCCTTCAGCGCTAGGAAAGGCTTGATTCATAACAGCGCATGCTAATGCAAGCACCAAGTAAGATAGGGAAGTGTGTGGATTGATTGTATCCGCAGCAATGTGTCTTGCTCGTTCCACGAACTCATGTAGCTGTTGATTTGTTGGCAGAACATTCCTCTCTTGAATCTGCAGCCTCTCAATTCGAGCAGTCCGCGACCATCTCCGTCTGGCGTACCAGCCTCTCCGGGAGCCAGCGCGGTGCCTCGGCATCCTGTGGGAAAACACAAACATGTCCCCGCCCCCATATCAAAACAGGTCAGGGCCATGCCATTGATTAGTAATTGGATCTTTCCACGTTACAAAAGGTTTGTTAATAGCAGCTGGGGACCAGAATCGCTGTGCTGCGGGTTTTCCTTCAGAGTCCAAATTTTAAAAATTAAGAATGAAAAGAGCGTGATGTAAATAATTATATCGTGTGAGGGGATACAACTCCCCCTTCTTTAATTTTAAAAGCTGACGTTTTAATATCTGATGAGCTCATTTAACGATGCCTTGGCCTTGGGGATTATAGGGAATGCCTGTTTTAAGAGAGATGGATAGACGGGAGCAAAAATTAAGAAAAGCGGCAGAAGTATATCCAGGTCCATTGTCTGTTTTGATGGTCTTTGGAGTTCCCATAACGGAGAATGCTGCAAGGCAACGTGTGATACAATGTCGAGCTGCTTCTCCTGTTTGTAAAGAGGCAAAAATATATCCAGAAAAAGTATCTATATTAACATGAACATATTTCAGTTTACCAAAGGAAAGAACGTGAGTAACATCCATCTGCCATAAATGGTTGGGAAGGAGGCCGCGGGGGGTTCACACCATAGTGAGGAACAGAAAAAAATTGAGGACAAACAGGGCAGCCTTTAACTATTTGCCTGGCCGCTTCACGGGATATTTTAAATTGTAATCTGAGGGCATTGCTGTTTTGATGACGTAATTGGTGAGAATGTTCTGCGAGTTGGGTCTAGGAAAGGAAAATATGAGTGGCTGAATCAGCTAATGCATTTCCAGAAGTAAGTGTTCCAGGTAAACTCGAATGAGTGAGAATATGGCCAAAAAAGCATTTGTAAATCCTTTGATGTAAAAGAGCTTGTATATCGCGAAACAGTTGCTGAACCACTGAATTAACAGTATAAATAAAAGGAACAGTTTCCAATTGGTTAAGAGCTCTAATAACATAATGGCTATCAGAAAAAACATTCAAAGGTTCAGAGGCAAAGTGTTGTAAAACAGCAAACACGGCGCATAATTCTACTTGTGCAGAGGAACAGCCTGTAAACCAGGAGGTAACAGTATCATTAATAACATAAGCAGCCTTCCCGTTTGAGGATCCATCGGTGAATACGGTGACTGCGTTAGTAAGTGGCTGGGAAACAACTACAGAAGGAAACACAAAGTCGTGTTGACTAGCAAAATGTAGCAGCTTATTTAGCGGGAAAATGATTTTCTAATCTGCTGGCAAAATGAGCTAGGGCTGCATTCCAGGAATCACTGAACTGGAATAGCCAGTTCTGTTGTTCCTTTGTAAATGGTAAACAGATAAAGTAAGGGTCTCTCCCTGATAATTCTCTGGAATCCCATGGCCCTTAGTGATAAGATTACTGACTAGATCAAAATAAGGGGTGAGTACTGGAGCAGGGGGCACAGGCAAATGTATCTAATAAAGAGGGGAATCTTCAAAAAGAACAGCTATAGGGGTGTGTTTAGAAGGAAGTATATACAAACCCCATTCTTTTGTATAATCACAATGAGAGCTTGTTTGAGCAGCCAATGCTTTTTCTACTATATTTAAAGCTTGGCGTCCTTTATCAGTCAAAACCCGAGGCGACCTGGGGTCTGAAGGTCCTTTAAGAATATCAAACAGGGGTTTTAATTCTCCAGTAGTGATTTTCAAATAGGGACAAATCCAATTACTATCTCCTAATAATTTTTGGAAATCATTCAATATTTTCAAATTATCCTTATGAAGTTCCAATTTTTGAGCTTTAAAAGTCTCCCTTTCCAGTCTAAAGTCTATAGAAGTATAAGGTGGGCTATGCTGAACTTTCTCAGGGGCTATTTGAAGGCCACAGTGCTGCAAATCAGCCTGCAGGGGGATAATTCAATTGCTGATTAGTAGCCCTATATGCTCCTTCCCCCATAAGCATTTCAAAACTCACTTGCAGTCCATTCCATCTATTTCTGTCCGCAAAAGTTCCACATTGTTCTCCAAATTCTGATTTCCATAACAAATAATCTCCCCGAGAGGCAGGCCCTAGAGACCTGCTTCCAATCATTAGGAGGTAAATATTGACTATTTAAATTCTCAGTGATGGACATCGTAAAAGGAGCAGTTGGTCCATACTGGGCACAGGCTTGTTTTAATTCTTTAATTTGTTTAAATGGCAGGGGTTCATAATACCTTCGTTGTTGAGCGTCTTCAAGGACGGGGAATAGGATGGGAAATCCTTCTAAAGTTTCTCCCTGTTGCCTCGCCTGGTGAATTGCAAGTTGGAGGGGGGACAGTTCGGAGGTGTTTTTTACAGATAATGCCTGTGCGGGAGCCTCAGACCCCTTTTTCATATCAGCAATTGGTGGGTCTAATCCTGCAATAACAGATGGAGGCTGCGATGGTAACTGATTAGAGGGACATAAGGGCTGGGAAAAAAGCCTTAAGTTAAGAGTATCAAGACATTTAGTCACAGTCGTAAGCAATTCTTTAACCTCAGGAAAAGGGGGTAGTTCCGCTTGTGTTTTAACAGCGGTTTTTTCAGCAGCAAATAACTCCCATGGATCTTCTGCTTGCTCGGCAGGGTCTAATTCAGAATCAGAGTCAGAGGAACTCTGTACAGGGGGTTTTTCTGCCGTATCATAAACATGCTCCCAAGGAGGAGGATTAGGCAAGGCGAGAGGTTTACCAATTATATTCTTTAACGCAGTCTCCAATTTTTCGCTTTCATGTTCAGGGTCCAAACAGTCTCTGATAAGTGTCCATAATGAGTAGGCATCTAACGGTACCTTCTCAGCCCCATGTAAAGAATAATACTGATGAATTTGCTCCCCTACCTTCTTCCGAGTTTCTATATTCACAGTCCCATCCTCAGGAAACCAAGGACAAACTTCTTCTCCAAACAACAAAAACTTTTCTAATTTATGTTTAGCGACAGTATCTCCTCTCACCTTTAACATAGTCTTAAGCACAGTTACAAAAAGCTCCCTACTACTACCTTGACCCATTGTTTATACTCTCGACTAAAAAACCCTCTCCGCCATGAAAAAATCCGTACTCACGTTTCTCTTGGGATCCCCTCTGTACTCACGTTTCGGGCGGCTGCGACCGTGTAGTCCGATTGAGTCCCTGTTCGGGCGCCACCTGCCGGGACCAGCCGGCAAAGAGAACACGTCTCGACCGCAACATCACGGAAGCCTGAGAAAAAAGCCAATAGTAAAGAATGGGGTCGAGAGGACGGAAATGCTCTTGAGGCAAGTCAGTGATTTTATTGAGTAAAACAGCTACCTCTATACTAGTACAAGCAGAAAACATAGTTCATAAAAAATGCCATCTGGTTTCTGTCACATCAATACAATTCTTTGTCTTAAGTGAGTGCAGAAGCTTACATTCCTTTTTTCATATTCCAAGATAAACTACTAAGTGAAGGTCACTACTATGTTTTTCTCAAGGAAGAACAAAGGAGACCCAGCAAATGTTTTACTACTTTATCATGGGGTGGTGGGACAGGGAATGGCCTCCAAGGCTTTCCCAGGGCCTTTTTGGGCCTTGAGCAGGCCGGCTCCCCGCAGTTGCTCAGTCGTGTCCGACTCTTTGTGACCCCATGGACTGCAGCACGCCAGGTCTCCCTGTCCATCACCAACTCCCAGAGCTTACTCAAACTCATGCCCATTAAGTCGGTGATGCCATCCAACCATCTGTCATGCCCTTCTCCTCCTGCCTTCAATCTTTCCCAGCATCACTGTCTTTTCCAATGAGTCAGTTCATCAGGTGGCCAAATTATTGGAGCTTCAGCATCAGTCCTTCTAATAAATATTTGCGGCTGATACCTTTTAGGATTGACTGGTTTGATCTCCTTGCAGTCCAAGGGACTCTCAAAAGCATCAATTCTTCAGCACTCAGCTTTCTTTATGGTCCAACTCTCACATCCATTCACAAACCACTGGAAAAATCATAGCTTTGACTAGACGGACCCTTGTTGGCAAAGTAATGTCTCTGCTTTTTACATATGCTGTCGAGGTTGGTCACAGCTTTCTTCCAAAGAGAAAGTGTCTTTTAACTTCATGGCTGCAGTCAACCATCTGCAGTGATTTTGGAGCCCAAGAAAATAAAGCCTGCCACTGTTTCCATTGTTTCCCCACCTATCTGCCATGAAGTGATGGAACTGAATGCCATGATCTTAGTTTTCTGAATGTTGAGTTTTAAGCCAACTTTTTAATTCTCCTCTTTCACTTTCTTTTTTTTTTTTTTCCTTTTTTTCCCCTCTTTCACTTTCATCAAGAGGCTCTTTAGTTCCTCTTTGCTTTCTGCGATAAGGGTGGTGTCATCTGCACATCTCAGGTTATTGATATTTCTCCCGTCATTCTTGATTCCACTTGTGCTTCATCCAGCCCAACATTTCACATGATGTACTCTGCATATAAGTTAAATAAACAGGATGACAATATTACATGCTCCTTTCCCAATCTGGAACCAGTAGGCAGGCAAGGCATTCTCAAATTCTGAACCTCTGGTAGCAAACCCTTTATAATTGCCTTTTAAATTCCTCCCCCTTTTGAAATGAATCCTTTGTTTATGATACTATTTGGTAAGCTTCTACCATCATTTTGGCACAAAACATAAAGCGACACCAAAGGATTCTAATGGGATCCATAAAATAAATCACAATAATTCAGTCCATGAAGAGTTCAAATAACTGGGAGTTGGGGGCGGAGGGGAAGAGCTCTAGTTTCATGTCAATTAGACAAAGGCTACAGTGAGATTTTTATGTGGTTATAAGTACCATAAGGTATTAATATAAAGGTCCTACTTTAATCAAATATTGACCCAAAGATTAAAAGTCACTTATTCGCCAGGTTTCTTTGCAACTAGAGCAACAAGCTGTCCTTCAAAATACAGCAAGGTGCAATTACCCAACTAATTTCAAATCTTTCAATCAGTAAGAAAAGTATCATCAGTTATGATACTTCATTTTTCCATTTAACACATATTTATTGAAGGACTACAATGTTCCAAGCTCTTAGTACTTTGATCACCCAATAGAGTCTATAAAAGCCATAGAAACTTCATATAAAAATAATGGTATAATTAAACCTTCTAAATCTTTAAAAAAATAACTTATATATACTTCAATAAATGCATTAGCAAAATACAATAAATCTGATATTCAGTTCAGTTCAGTTGCTCAGTCATGTCCAACTCTTTGCAACCACATGAACTGCAACACACCAGGACTCCCTGTCCATCACCAACTGCCGGAATCTACACAAACCCATGTCCATTGAGTCGGTGATGCCATCCAGTCATCTCATCCTCTGTCATCCTCATCTCTTGCCTTCAATCTCTCCCAGCATCAGGATCTTTTCAGATGAGTCAGCTCTTCGCATCAGGTGGCCAAAGTACTGGAGTTTCAGCTGCAATATCAGTCCTTCCAATCAACACCCAGGACTGATCTCCTTTAGGGTGGACTGGTTGGATCTCCTTACAGTCCAAGGGACTCTCAAGGCGTCTTCTCCAACACCACAGTTCAAAAGCATCAATCCTTCAGCACTCAGCTTTCTTTATAGTCCAAATCTCACATCCATACACGACTACCAGAAAAACCATATTTGACGAGATGGACCATTGCTGGCAAAGTAATGTCTCTGCTTTTTAATATGCTGTCAAGGTTGGTCATCACTTTCCTTCCAAGGAGTAAGCGTCTTTTAATTTCATGGTGGCAATCACCATCTGCCGTGATTTTGGAGTCCAAAAATATAAAGTCTGCCACTTTTCCCCATCTATTTGCCATGAAGTGATGGCACCAGATGCCATGATCTTAGTTTTCTGAATGTGGAGCTTTAAGCCAACTTTTTCACTCTCCTCTTTCACTTTCATCAAGAGGCTCTTTAGTTCTTCTTCACTTTCTGCCATAAGGGTAGTGTCATCTGCGTAACTGAGGTTATTGATATTTTTCCTGGCAATCTTGATTCCAGCTTGTGCTTCTTCTAGCCCAGCATGTCTCATGATGTACTCTGCATATAAATTAAATAAGCAGGGTGACAATATACAGCCTTGACATACATACTCCTTTCCCTATTTGGAACCAATCTGTTGTTCCATGTCCAGTTCTAACTGTTGCTTCCTGACCTGCA
The DNA here is from genome assembly GCF_019320065.1 of Cervus canadensis. Classification (NCBI taxonomy): domain Eukaryota; kingdom Metazoa; phylum Chordata; class Mammalia; order Artiodactyla; family Cervidae; genus Cervus; species Cervus canadensis. Next base: position 1,753,209 of record NC_057420.1, read on the forward strand.
TACAGGTTCTCAAGAGACAGGGCAGGTGGTCTGGTATTCCCATCGCTTTCAGAATTTTTCCACAGTTTATTGTGATCCACACAGACAAAGGCTTTGGCATAGTCAATAAAGCAGAAATAGATGTTTTTCTGGAACTCTCTTGCTTTATCCATGATCCAGCAGATGTTGGCAATTTGATCTCTGGTGCCTCTGCCTTTTCTAAAACCAGCTTGAACATCTGGAAGTTCATGGTTCACGTATTGCTGTAGCCTGGCTTGGAGAATTTTGAGCATTACTTTACTAGCGTGTGAGATGAGTGCAATTGTGTGGTAGTTTGAGCATTCTTTGGCAATGCCTTTCTTTGGGATTGGAATGAAACAGTCCTGTGGCCACCGCTGAATTTTCCAAATTTGCTGGCATATTGAGTGCAGCACTTTCACAGCGTCATCTTTCAGGATTTGAAATAGCTCAACTGGTAATTCCATCACCTCCACTAGCTTTGTTCATAGTGATGCTTCCTAAGGTGCACTTGACTTCACAATCTAGGATGTCTGGCTCTAGGTAAGTGATCACACTATCATGATTTTCTGGGTCGTGAAGATCTTTTTTGTACAGTTCTTCTGTGTATTTTGCCACCTCTTCTTAATGTCTTCTGCTTCTGTTAGGTCCCTCCTATTTCTGTCCTTTATTGAACCCATCTTTGCATGAAATATTCCCTTGGTGCCTCTAATTTTCTTAAAGAAATCTCTAGTCTTTCCCATTCTATTGTTTCCCTCTATTTCTTTGCACTGATCACTGATAAAGGCTTTCTTATCTCTCCTTGCTATTATTTGGAACTCTGCATTCAAGTGGATATATCTTTTCTTTACTCCTTTGCTTATCACTTCTCTTCTTTTCAGAGCTATTTGTAAGGCCTCCTCAGATAGCCATTTTGCTCTTTTGCATTTCTTTTTCTTGGGGATGGTCTTGATCCCTGCCTCCTGAACAATGTCATGAACCTCTGTCCATAGTTCATCAGGCATCCCGTCTATCAGGTATAGTTCCTTGTATCTATTTGTCACTTCCACTGTATAATCATAAGGGATTTGATTTGGGTCATACCTGAATGGTCTAGTGGTTTGCCCCACTTTCTTCAATTTAAGACTGAATTGGGCAATAAGGAGTACATGATGTGAGCCACAGTCAGCTCCCGGTCTTGTTTTTGCTGACTGTATAGAGCTTCTCCATCTTTGGCTGCAAAGAATACAATAAATTTGATTTCAGTGTTGACCATCTGGTGATGTCCATGTGTAGAGTCTTCTCTTGTGTTGTTGGAAGAGGATGTTTGCTATGACCATTGCGTTCCCTTGGCAAAACTCTATTAGCTTTTGCCCTGCTTCATTCTGTACTCCAAGGCCAAACTGGCCTGTTACTCCAGGTATCTCTTGAATTCTTATTCTTACTTTTGCATTCCATAATGAAAATGACATCTTTTTGGGGTGTTAGTTCTAAAAGGTCTTGTAGGTCTTCATAGAACCGTTCAACTTCAGCTTCTTCAGCATTACTGGCCGGGGCATAGACTTGGATTACTGTGATATTGAATGGTTTGTCCTGAAACTAAGAGAGATCATTCTGTCGATTTTGAGATTGCATCCAAGTACTGCATTTCAGGCTCTTTTGTTGACCATGATGGCTACTCCATTTCTTCTAAGGGATTCTTGCCCACAGTAGTAGATATAATGATCATCTGAGTTAAATTCACCCATTCCAGTCCATCTTAGTTCGCTGATTCCTAGGATGTCGACGTTCACTCTTGCCATCTCCTGTTTGACCACTTCCAATTTGCTTTGATTCATGGACCTAACATTCCAGGCTCCTATGCAATACTGCTCTTTACAGCATCGGACCTTGCTTCTATCACCAGTCACATCCACAGCTGGGTGGTGGTTTTGCTTTGGCTCCCTTCCTTCATTCTTTCTGGAGTTATTTCTCCACTGATCTCCAGTAGCATACTGGGCACCTACCGACCTGGGGAGTTCATCTTTCGTGTCCTATCTTTTTGCCCTTTCATACTGTTCATGGGATTCTCAAGGCAAGAATACTGAAGTGGTTTGCCATTTCCTTCTCCAGTGGACCACATTCTGTCAGACTCTCCACTATTACCCGTTTGTCCTGGATGGCCCCACGCAGCATGGTTTAGTTTCACTTTTAAACAAGCTGTGGTCCGTGTGATCAGATTGGCTAGTTAACTGTGACTGTGGTTTCAATCTGTCTGCCCTCCGATCCCCTCTCTCAGCACAGTTTGATGTGGAATACGTGAAAGTAAATGTTGGGGACAGAACCAGGGAACCACTTAAAATTCTTTATTCTTCTAATAATGAGATTAGACAATATGTATTGAATAGTTATCATTATACTTGAAAAATTTTAATCTCTTCAAAACACTGCACATATACCAACTCAATCCATCAAACTACTGAAAGGCAGAACAGTCTTAACTATAAACACAAGAGGGCGCACAAGCCTGGTAAATCCATAAAACCGAAGGCAAGTTGCATTTTGCTTAACTATCTGCAGCTCTTAAAGCACTGTCACAGGGATTTACAAAGGATTCTTCATGCATGTAGCTGAGGCCAACTGCAATGAAAATATTCCCCTTTCTCAATATACTTTCCAGAAATCAAATCACTGCTTCTCTTGCTAACACAAACTCCTATCCAAATAGACTTTACACTTACATTTAATATTTTATCACTATGAGAAATTATGACTTTTTTTCAAGGTATAGTTGCTTTACACTGCTCTGTCACCCTCTACTGTCCAGTAAAATAAATCAGCCATACATATACCTATATGTCCCCTCTTTTTTGGATTTTTTCCCCATTTAGGTCACCACAGAGCACTGAGTAGAATTCTCTATACAGTAGGTTCTTATTAGTTATTTAGTATTTTATACATAGTAGTGGTGGCTTCCCTGGTGACTCAGACAGTAAAGAATCTGCCTGCAATACAGGAGACCCAGGTTTGATCCCTGGGACAGGAAGATCCCCTGGAGAAGAGAATAACTACCTACTCCAGTATTCTTGCCTGGTGAATTCCATGCACAGAGGAGCCTGGCTACAGTCCATATGGGATTGCAGAGTTGGACATGAACGAGCGACTAATACACACATACACACAACGTATATATGCCGAGCTCTGATTCATCTCACCCCCTCCCTTTCTCCCGTGGTACCCATACATTTGTTCTCTACATCTGTGCCTTTATTTCTGCTTTGAAAATAATAACATCTAAACCATTCTTCTAGATTTCACATATATGCATTAATATACAATATCTGCTTTTTTCTGACTTACTTCATTGTGTATAAGAGTCTTTAGACACAACCGTATCTCTACAAATGGCACAATTTTGTTCCTTTTTATGGCTGAGTAATATGCCATTGTATATGTATGTGCCCCAACTTCTTTATCCATTCTTCTGTTGACAGATGTTTGGGTTGCTTCCACATCCTGGTTCTTTTAAGTAGTGCTGCAATGAACATTGGAGTGCATGCATCTTTGGGGATTATGCTTTTCTCCAGTTATATGCCCAGGAGTGGGATTGCTGGGTACTTCTATTTTAAAGTTGAAGAAGCCCCCACACTGTTCTCCATATTGACTATATCAATTTACATTCCCACCGACAGTGTAAGGGACTTCCCTTTTCTTCACACCCTCTCCTGCACTTATTGTGTGTAGATTTTTTGATGATAGCCGTTCTGATCAGTATGAGGTTATATCTTATTGTAGTTTTGATTTGCATTTCTCTAATAATTAGTGATGTTGAGCACCTTTTCATGTGTGTGTTGGCCATCTGTATATCTTCTTTGGAGAGATGTCTATTTAGGTCTTCCACCCATTTTTTGACTCAGTTTTTTTTTTTTTTTTTATTAATATTGAGCTGCACTGTATATTTTGGAAATTAATCCCTTGCCACTTTCTTCATTTGCAAATATTTTCTCCCATTCTGAAGGTTGTCTTTTTATGGTGTCCTTTGTTGCACAAAAGCTTTTAATTAGGTCCCATTTGTTCATTTTTGTTTTTACTTTCATTATTTTAGGAGGTGGGTCAAAAAAGATGTCACTGCATTTTGTCAAAGAGAATTCTGCCTACGTTTTCTTCTGAGAGTTTTAGTGTCTGGCTTTACATTTAGGTGAAAGCATGGCTTCTAATCAGAAGTTTATGCCACTTTATAATCTAACTTTCTCCTTGGAAAACCTATCATTTAGAAGCTAGCCAACTCTTATAATGCCTGTTTTCAAGTAACTTAAGAGCTTCTCCATTTAATGACTAGAATCGTAATAAACTTAGCTATAGGAAATAAACCTCCAACTTTTAGAAACTGATGCAAATCTGTATCATACTAGTATCAGCTATTTAATTCTCAGGTAGTTAACATTCTTTCTATAACATTCTATTCCAAAAGTGGCTGTGAATCTATTCCAAGTAATAGAATATGATTTTAGTTCACTCCCTCACTAAATAAGCTACCACATGAGAAGTTTCTCTATGTGAGTAAATCAGACTATGATTACAGAGCCTACATGAAGGTGCATAATCCAAAATAACTGCAGAGCACATTCTGCCTACCCTAAGATTCATAGCAGATCATATTCTACACACACACACACACACACAGAATTCTAGGCATGTAAATCTGTTCAGCTTTATATTGTCCTAATACAGGCTGTGACACATGAAATTACCCTGAATGCCAGTAGTTTCATACGTTGCCTCTTCCTACACAGAAGAGACTTGAATATTATTTATCCCAAACATATTATTATGTGAAAGTGAAGATCGCTCAGTCGTGTCCGACTCTTTGCGACCCCATGGACTATACAGTCCATGGAATTCTCCAGGCCAGAACACTGGAGTGGGTAGCCTTTCCCTTCTCCAGGGGTTCTTCCCAAACCAGGGATCAAATCCAGGTCTCCCGCATTGCAAGTGGATTATTTATCAGCTGAGCCACAAGGGAAGCCGAAGAATACTGCAGTGGGTAGCCTATCCCTTCTCCAGTGGATCTTCCTGACCCAGGAATCAAACCGGGATTTCCTACATTGCAGGTGGATTCTTTACCAACTGAGCTATGAGGGAAGCTCCATTATTATGTGAAGGAAACAAAAAAGACAGATGAAACTGACTGCTAGGATCAAGAGTCAGGCAAAAAGTCCAAACCAGGCTAGGTAGTATGAGCAAAGCCTGACAATCCAGAACAAAGGATAAAAAAATGTGTTATTTTAGCCATCAAAAGTCAGGGCACAAGCCAAGGGAATAACAATTAAGAACCCAGAATCCTGTCAATTAAATAAGTTACCTGTAATGTAAGCATGTGGTACAGACCTGGATACTACAGACTATCTGATCTAGATTTCTAATGTACTTCTTTCTAGGTACTTGATTTTGGACCAGAAAGGGAAAGGTATTTACAAAAAATACTACAGGAGCATCCGTGAAATACGAATACAGGGTCTGCGGATTGGATAGCAGTATTGTATCAATGTTAATGTCTTAATTTTAAGGGTTGTACTGTGGTTATATTCAGTACTTGTTGAAGGGTTGAGGGGTAATGGTACATCATGTCCACAATTCATTCTCAAATGGTTCAGAAAAAATATGAGGAGCATGAAAAGGTTTGAAAAATACGTGGAGCATGACAAGGTGTGAAAAATACGAGGAGCATGAAAAGGTGTGAGAAATTCGAAGAGCAGGAAAAGGTGTGAAAAATTCGAAGAGCAGGAAAAGGTGTGAAAAATACGAGAAGCATGAAAAGGTGTAAAAAATTCGAAGAGCTGGAAAATGTGTGAAAAATACAAGGAGCATGAAAAGGTGTGAAAAATTCGAAGAGCAGGAAAAGGTGTGAAAAATATAAACAGCATGAAAAGGTATGAAAAATATGAAGGTTGTGAAATGGTCTGAAAAATGCGAGGAGCATGAAAAGGCATGAAAAATACGAGGAGAATGAAAAGGTGTGAAAAATAGGAAGAGCATGAAAGGTGTCAAAAATACGAGGAGCATGAAAAGGTGTGAAAAATATGAAGAGCATGAAAAGGTATGAAAAAAACGAGGAGCATGAAAAGGTGTGAAAAATAGGAAGAGCATGAAAGGTGGAAAAATACGAGGAGCATGAAAAGGTGTGAAAAATACAAAGAACAGGAAAAGTTGTGAAAAATACGAGGAAAATGAAAAAGTTTGAAAAATACAAAGGGCAAGAAAAGGTGTGAAAAATACGAGGAGCATGAAAACGTGTGAAAAATAAGAGGATCATGAAAAGGTGTGAAAAATGCAAAGAGAAGGAAAAGGTGTGAAAAATACGAGGAACATTAAAAAGTGTGAAAAATACAAAGGGCAGGAAAAGATGTGAAAAGTACGAGGAGCAGGAAAAGGTGTGAAAGTTACGAGGAGCATGAAAAGGTGACAAAAATACGAAGAGCGTGAAAAGGTGTGAAAAATATGAAGAGCAGGTCTGAAAAGTACGAGTAGCATGAAAAGGTGTGAAAAATACGAGGAGCATAAAAAAGTGTAGCATGAAACGTGTGAAAAATAGATCATGAAAAGGTTGAAAAATACAGAGCAGGAAATGGTGTGCAGTAATCGAAGAGCAGGAAAAGGTGTGAAAAATACGAGTAGCATGAAAAGGTGTGAAAAATACGAGGAGCATAAAAAAGTGTTAAAAAACGAGGAGCATGAAACGTTGTGAAAAATACGAGGATCATGAAAAGGTTTGAAAAATACAAAGAGCAGGAAATGGTGTGCAGTAATCGAAGAGCAGGAAAAGGTGTGAAAAATACGAGTAGCATGAAAAGGTGTGAAAAATACGAGGAGCATAAAAAAGTGTTAAAAATACGAGGAGCATGAAACGTTGTGGAAAATACGAGGATCATGAAAAGGTTTGAAAAATACGAAGAGCAGGAAAAGGTGTGCACTAATCGAAGAGCAGGAAAAGGTGTGAAAAATACGAGGAGCATGAAAAGGTGTGAAAAATATGAAGAGCGTGAAAAGGACTGAAAAATACGAGGAGCGTGAAAATGTCTGAAAAATATGAGGAGCATGAAAAGTTGTGAAAAATTCGAGGAGCAGGAAAAGGTGTGAAAAATACGAGGAGTGCGAAACGGTGTCAGAAATACAAAGAGCGTAAAAAGATGTGAAAAATATGAAGAGCGTGAAAAGGTCTGAAAAACACGAGGAGCGTGAAAAGGTCTGAAAAATACGAGGAACATGAAAAGGTCTGAATAATACGAGGAGCATGAAAAGGTGTGAAAAATACGAAGAGCAGGAAAAGGTGCAAAAAATACGAGGAGCATGAAAAGGTGTGAAAAATTCGAGGAACATGAAAAGGTCTGAAAAATACGAGGAGCATGAAAAGGTCTTAAAAATACGAGGAGCATGAAAAGGTGTGAAAAATTCAAAGAGCAGAAAAGGTGTGAAAAATATGAACTGCATGAAAAGGTGTGATAAACATGAAGAGCGTGAAAAGGTCTGAAAAATACAGGAGTGTGAAAAGGTCTGAAAAATATGAGGAACATGAAAAGGTCTGAATAATACGAGGAGCATGAAAAGTGTGAAAAATTCGAAGACCAGGAAAAGGTGCGAAAAATACGAGGAGCATGAAAAGGTGTGAAAAAATCGAAGAGCAGGAAAAGGTGTGAAAAATATGAACTGCATGAAAACGTGTGAAAAATTCTAAGAGCAGGAAAAGGTGTGAAAAATAGGAGGAGCATGAAAAGTTTAGAAAAATATGAAGAGCAAGAAGAGGTGTGAAACATATGAAGAGCACGAAAAGGTCTGAAAAATACGAAGAGCACGAAAAGGTTTGAAAAATACGAGGAGCAGAAAAGGCGTGAAAAATACGAGGAGCATGAAAAGGCATGAAAAAAACGAGGAGCATGAAAAGGTGTGAAAAATATGAGGAGCATGAAAAGGCTTGAAAAACACGAGGAACATTAAAAGGCATCAAAAATACGAGGAGCATGACAAGGTAGGAAAAATACGAGGAGCATGAAAAGGTGTGAAAAAACACAAGGAGCAGAATAGGTGTGAAAAACACGAGGAGCAGGAAAAGGTGTGAAAAATACAAGGAACAGAAAAGGTGTGAAAAATACGAGGAGTGTGAAAAGATGTCAAAAATACGAAGAGGGTGAAATGGTGTGAAAAATATGAAGAGTGTGAAAAGTTCTTAAAATAAAAAGAGCATGTAAAGGTCGGAAATATAGGAGGAGCATGAAAAGGTCTGAAAAATACGAGGAGCATGATAAGGTGTGAAAAGTACGAAGAGCAGGCAAAGGTGTGAAAAATACGAGGACCATGAAATGGTGTCAAAAATACGAAGAGTGTGAAAAGGTGTGAGAAATATGAACAGGATGAAAAGGTGTGAAAAATACGAGGAGCATGTCAAGGTGTGAAAAATCCGAGGAGCATGACAAGGTGTGAAAGATCCGAGGAGCATCATATGGTCTGAAAAATACGAGGAGCAGGAGAAGGTGTGAAAAATAAGAGGAAGAGGAAAAGGTGTGAAAAATTCAAAGAGCAGGAAAAGGTGTGAAAAACATGAGGAGCAGGAGAAGGTGTGAAATACGCGAAGAGCAGAAAAAGGTGTGAAATGTTCGAAGAGCATGACAAGCTGTGAAAAATCCGAGGAGCATGACAAGGTGTGAAAAATATGAGGAGCATGAAAAGGTGTGAAAAATACGAAGAGCAGGAAAGGTGTGAAAAATGCGAGGAACATGAAAAAGTGTGAAAAATACAAAGGGCAGGAAAAGGTGTGAAAAATACAAGGAGCAGGAAAAGGTGTCAAAAATACGAGGAGCAGGAAAAGGTGTGAAAAATACGAGCAGCAGGAAGAGGTGTGAAAAATACGAGGAGCAGGAAAAAATGTGAAAAATTCAAAGAGCAGGAAAACGTGTGAAAAATATGAACATCATGAAATGGTGTTAAAAATACGAGGAGCATGAAAAGGTCTGAAATATACGAGGAGCATGATAAGGTGTAAAAAATACGAGGATCAGGAAAAGGTGTGAAAAATACGAGGATCAGGAAAAGGTGTGAAAAATTCGAAGAGCAGGAAAAGGTGTGAAAAATACGAGGAGCATGGAAAGGTGTGAAAAATTCGAAAAGTTGGAAAATGTGTGAAAAATACGAGGAGCATGAAAAGACGTGAAAAATTCGAAGAGCAAGAAAACGTGTGAAGAATACGAGGAGCATGAAAAGGTGTCAAAAATTCGAAGAGCAGGAAAAGGTGTGAAAACTATATCAGCATGAAAAGGTCTGAAAAATATGAAGGTCGTGAAATGGTCTGAAAAATACGAGGAGCATGAAAAGGTCTGAAAAATACGAGGAGCGTGAAAAGGTCTGAAAAATATGAGGAGCATGAAAAGGTTTGAAAAATACGTGGAGCATGACAAGGTGTGAAAAATACGAGGAGCATGAAAAGGTGTGAGAAATTCGAAGAGCAGGAAAAGGTGTGAAAAATTCGAAGAGCAGGAAAAGGTGTGAAAAATACGAGAAGCATGAAAAGGTGTAAAAAATTCGAAGAGCTGGAAAATGTGTGAAAAATACAAGGAACATGAAAAGGTGTGAAAAATTCGAAGAGCAGGAAAAGGTGTGAAAAATATAAACAGCATGAAAAGGTATGAAAAATATGAAGGTTGTGAAATGGTCTGAAAAATGCGAGGAGCATGAAAAGGCATGAAAAAAACGAGGAGAATGAAAAGGTGTGAAAAATAGGAAGAGCATGAAAGGTGTCAAAAATACGAGGAGCATGAAAAGGTGTGAAAAATATGAAGAGCATGAAAAGGTATGAAAAAAACGAGGAGCATGAAAAGGTGTGAAAAATAGGAGGAGCATGAAAAGGTGTAAAAAATACAAAGAACAGGAAAAGTTGTGAAAAATACGAGGAAAATGAAAAAGTTTGAAAAATACAAAGGGCAAGAAAAGGTGTGAAAAATACGAGGAGCATGAAAACGTGTGAAAAATAAGAGGATCATGAAAAGGTGTGAAAAATGCAAAGAGAAGGAAAAGGTGTGAAAAATACGAGGAACATTAAAAAGTGTGAAAAATACAAAGGGCAGGAAAAGGTGTGAAAAGTACGAGGGGCAGGAAAAGATGTGAAAATTACGAGGAGCAGGAAAAGGTGTGAAAGTTACGAGGAGCATGAAAAGGTGACAAAAATACGAAGAGCGTGAAAAGGTGTGAAAAATATGAAGAGCGTGAAAAGGTCTGAAAAGTACGAGTAGCATGAAAAGGTGTGAAAAATATGAGGAGCATAAAAAAGTGTTAAAAAAACGAGGAGCATGAAACGTTGTGAAAAATACGAGGATCATGAAAAGGTTTGAAAAATACAAAGGGCAGGAAATGGTGTGCAGTAATCGAAGAGCAGGAAAAGGTGTGAAAAATACGAGTAGCATGAAAAGGTGTGAAAAATACGAGGAGCATAAAAAAGTGTTAAAAATACGAGGAGCATGAAACGTTGTGAAAAATACGAGGATCATGAAAAGGTTTTTAAAATACGAAGAGCAGGAAAAGGTGTGCACTAATCGAAGAGCAGGAAAAGGTGTGAAAAATACGAGGAGCATGAAAAGGTGTGAAAAATATGAAGAGCGTGAAAAGGACTGAAAAATACGAGGAGCGTGAAAATGTCTGAAAAATATGAGGAGCATGAAAAGTTGTGAAAAATTCGAGGAGCAGGGAAATGTGTGGAAAATACGAGGAGTGCGAAACGGTGTCAAAAATACGAAGAGCGTAAAAAGATGTGAAAAATATGAAGAGCGTGAAAAGGTCTGAAAAACACGAGGAGCATGAAAAGTTCTGAAAAATACGAGGAGCATGAAAAGGTCTTAAAAATACGAGGAGCATGAAAAGGTGTGAAAAATTCAAAGAGCAGAAAAGGTGTGAAAAATATGAACTGCATGAAAAGGTGTGATAAACATGAAGAGCGTGAAAAGGTCTGAAAAATACAGGAGTGTGAAAAGGTCTGAAAAATATGAGGAACATGAAAAGGGCTGAATAATACGAGGAGCATGAAAAGTGTGAAAAATTCGAAGACCAGGAAAAGGTGCGAAAAATACGAGGAGCATGAAAAGGTGTGAAAAAATCGAAGAGCAGGAAAAGGTGTGAAAAATATGAACTGCATGAAAACGTGTGAAAAATTCTAAGAGCAGGAGAAGGTGTGAAAAATAGGAGGAGCATGAAAAGTTTAGAAAAATATGAAGAGCAAGAAGAGGTGTGAAACATATGAAGAGCACGAAAAGGTCTGAAAAATACGAAGAGCACGAAAAGGTTTGAAAAATATGAGGAGCAGAAAAGGCGTGAAAAATACGAGGAGCATGAAAAGGCATGAAAAATACGAGGAGCATGAAAAGGTGTGAAAAATATGAGGAGCATGAAAAGGCTTGAAAAACACGAGGAACATTAAAAGGCATCAAAAATACGAGGAGCATGACAAGGTAGGAAAAATACGAGGAGCATGAAAAGGTGTGAAAAACACAAGGAGCAGAATAGGTGTGAAAAACACAGGAGCAGGAAAAGGTGTGAAAAATACAAGGAACAGAAAAGGTGTGAAAAATACGAGGAGTGTGAAAAGATGTTAAAAATACGAACAGGGTGAAATGGTGTGAAAAATATGAAGAGTGTGAAAAGTTCTTAAAATACAAAGAGCATGTAAAGGTCGGAAATATAGGAGGAGCATGAAAAGTTCTGAAAAATAAGAGGAGCATGAAAGGTGTGAAAAATATAAAGAGCATGAAAAGGTGGGAAAATACTAGGAGCTTGAAAAGGTTTGAAAAATTCGAAGAGCAGGAAAGGTGTGAAAAATATGAGGAGCATGACAAGGTGTGAAATATACGAGGGGCATGATAAGGTGTGAAAAATACGAGGAGCATGAAAAGGTGTGAAAAATTCGAGGAGCATGAAAAGGTGTGAAAAATTCGAAGAGCAGGAAAAGGTGTGAAAAATTCGAAGAGCTGGAAAAGGTGTGAAAAATACAAGGAGCAGAAAAGCTTTGAAAAATACGAGGAGTATGAAAAGGTGTGAAAAATACGAGGAGCATGAAAAGGTGTGAAAAATACAGGAGCATGAAAAGTTGTGAAATATTCGAAGAGCAGGAAAAGGGGTGAAATATTCGAAGAGCGTGACAAGGTGTGAAAAATCCGAGCAGCATGACAAGGTGTGAAAAATACGAGGAGCATGAAAAGGTCTGAAAGATACAAGGAGCATGATAAGGTGTGAAAAGTACGAGGAGCATGAAAATGTCTGAAAAATAGGAGGAGCATGAAAAGGCCTGAAAAATACGAGGAGCATGAAAAGGTGTGAAAAATATGAACAGCATGAAAAGGTGTGAAAAATACGAGGAGCATGAAAAGGTGTCAAAAGCACAAAGAGCGTGAAAATGTGTGAAAAATATGAAAATCATGAAAAGGTCTGAAAATTACGAAGAGCATGAAATGTCTGTAAATACGAGGAATTAGAAAAGGTGTGAAAAATACGAAGAGCAGGCAAAGATGTGAAAAATACGAGGAGCATGAAAAGGTGTGAAAAATTCGAGGAGCATGACAAGGTGTGAAAAGTACACGGAGCATGACAAGGTGTAAAAAATATGAAGAGCATGAAAAGTTGTGAAAAATATGACGAGAATGAAAAGGTGTCAAAAATATGAGGAGCATGAAAAGGGTTGAAAAATACGACGAGCATGAAAAGGTCTGAAAAATATGAGGAGCATGAAAAGGTGTGAAAAATACAAATAGCATGAATAGGTCTCAAAAATACGAGGAGCATGATAAAGGGTGAAAACTATGAAGAGCATGAAAACGTCTGAAAAATACGAGCAGCATGAAAAGTTCTGAAAAATACCAGGAGCATGAAAATTTGTGAAAAATACGAGGAGCATGAAAAGGTGTGAAAAACACGAAGAGCAGGAAAAGGGGTGAAATATACCAGGAGCATGAAAAGGTGTGAAAAATACGAGGAGCGGGAAAAGGTGTGAAAATTACAAGGAGTGTGAAAAGGTTTCGAAAAACGAAGAGTGTGAAAAGGTGTGAAAAATATGAAGAACGGGTAAAGATCTGAAAAATATGAGGAGCATGAAGAGGTTTGAAAAATATGAAGAGCAAGAAAAGGTGTGAAAAATATGAAGAGCATGAAAAGGTATGAAAAATATGAAGAGCAAGAAAAGGTGTGAAAAATATGAAGAGCATGAAAAGCTATGAAAAATATGAAGAGCAAGAAAAGGTGTGAAAAATATGAAGAGCATGAAAAGGTATGAAAAATATGAAGAGCATGAAAAGGTTTGAAAAATAGGAGGATTATGAAAAGGTCTGAAAAATTCGAGGAGCATAAAAAGTTCTGAGAAATACGAGGAGCATTTAAAAATCTGAGAAATACGAGGAGCATGAAAAGGTCTGAGAAATAAGAGGAGCATGGTAAAGTCTGAAAAAAACGAAGAGCCCGAAAAGGTGTGAAAAGTAGGAGGAGCACGAAAAGGTGTGAAATATAGGAGGATCATGAAAAGTTGTGAAAAAAACGAGGAACACGAAAAGGTCTGGAAAATATGAAGAGCCTGAAAACGTGTGCAAAATATGAGGAACACGAAAAGTCTGAAAAATATGAAGAGCACAAAAAGGTGTGAAAAATACGAGGAGCACAAAAGGTCTCAAAAACACGAGGAGCATGAAAAGGTGTGAAAAATATGAAGAGCATGAAAAGGTCTGAAAAATACGAGGAGCATGAAAATGTGTCAAAATACGAAGAGCGTGAAAAGGTGTGAAATATAAAGAGAGCTTGAAAAGGTCTGAAAAATACGAGGAGCAGGAAAAGTTGTGAAAAATACGAGGAGCATCAAAACGTGTGAAAAGTATGAAGAGCAGGAAAAGGTGCAAAAAATACGATTATCATGAAAAGGTGTAAAAAAATCGAAGAGCAGGAAAAGGTGTGAAAAATACGAGGAGCATGAAAAGATGTGAAAAATACGAGGAGCACGAAAAGGTCTGAGAAATATGAAGAGCATGAAAAGGTGTGAAAAATATGAAGAGCATGAAAAGTTCTGAAAAATATGAAGAGCATGAAAAGGTCTGAAAAATATGAAGAGCACGAAATTTTGTGAAAAATAGGAGCATGAAAAGGTGTGAAAAATACGAGGGGCATGAAAAAGTCTGAAAAATATGAGGTGCATGAAAAGGTCTGAAAAATATGAGAAGCATGAAAAGGTCTGAAAAATATGAAGAGCATGAAAAGGTCTGAAAAATATGAAGAGCATGAAAAGGTTTGAGAAATACGAGGAGCATGAAAAGGTCCGAAAAATATGAGGAGCATGAAAAGTTGGGAAAAATACGAGGAGCATGAAAAGGTGTAAAAAACACGAGGAGCATGAAAAGGTGTGAAAAATATGAAGAGCATGAAAAGGTCTGAAAAATATGAAGGCCGTGAAAAGGTCTGAAAAATACGAGGAGCATGAAAAGGTCTGAAAAATATGAGGAGCGTGAAAAGGTCTGAAAAATACGAGGAGCATGAAAAGTTGTGAAAAATACGAGGAGCATGAAAAGGTGTGAAAAATACGAGGAGCATGAAAAGGTGTGAAAAATACATGGAGCACTAAAAGCTGTGAAAAATATGAAGAGCATGTAAAGGAGTGAAAAATTCGAAGAGCAGGAAAAGGGGTGAAATACACCAGGAGCATGAAAAGGTGTGAAAAATACGAAGGGCAGGAAAAGGTGTGAAAAATACGAGGAGTGGGAAAAGGTTTGAAAAATACGATGAGCACGAAAAGGTGTGAAAAATACGAGGAGCATGAAAAGGTCTGAAAAATACGAGGAGCATGAAAGGGTCTGAAAAATACGAGGAGCATGAAAAGGTGTGAAATATACGAGGAGCACGAAAAGGTCTGAAAAAAATGAGGAGCATGAAAAGGTGTGAATAATATGAACAGCATGAAAAGGTGTGAAAAATATGAAGAGCGTGAAAAGGTCTGAAATATACGAGAAGCGTGAAAAGGTGTGAAAAAATACAAAGAGAATGAAAATGTCATAAAAATATGATGAGCACGAAAAGGTCTGAAATATATGAGCAACACGAAAAGGTGTGAAAAATAGGAGTATCACAAAAACGTGTGAAAAATCCGAGGAGCAGGAAAAGGTGAGAAAAATACGAGGAGCATGAAAAGGTGTGAAAAATCCAAGGACCAGGAAAAGGTGTGAAAAATAGGATGAGGATGAACAGGTGCAAAAAACACGAGGAGCATGAAAAGGTGTAAAAAATACGAAGGGCAGGAAAAGGTGTGAAAAATACGAGGAGTGGGAAAAGGTTTGAAAAATACGAGGAGCATGAAAAGGTCTGAAAAATATGAGGAGCGTGAAAAGGACTGAAAAATACGAGGAGCGTGAAAATGTCTGAAAAATATGAGGAGCATGAAAAGTTGTGAAAAATACGAGGAGCAGGAAAAGGTGTGAAAAATACGAGGAGTACGAAACGGTGTCAGAAATACAAAGAGCATAAAAAGATGTGGAAAAATATGAAGAGCGTGAAAAGCTCTGAAAAACACGAGGAGCGTGAAAAGGTCTGAAAAATACGAGGAACATGAAAAGGTCTGAATAATACGAGGAGCATGAAAAGGTGTGAAAAATACGAAGAGCAGGAAAAGGTGCAAAAAATACGAGGAGCATGAAAAGGTGTGAAAAATTCGAGGAACATGAAAAGGTTTGAAAAATACGAGGAGCATGAAAAGGTCTTAAAAATACGAGGAGCATGAAAAGGTGTGAAAAATTCAAAGAGCAGAAAAGGTGTGAAAAATATGAACTGCATGAAAAGGTGTGATAAACATGAAGAGCGTGAAAAGGTCTGAAAAATACAGGGGTGTGAAAAGGTCTGAAAAATATGAGGAACATGAAAAGGTCTGAATAATACGAGGAGCATGAAAAGTGTGAAAAATTCGAAGACCAGGAAAAGGTGCGAAAAATACGAGGAGCATGAAAAGGTGTGAAAAAATCGAAGAGCAGGAAAAGGGGTGAAAAATATGAACTGCATGAAAACGTGTGAAAAATTCTAAGAGCAGGAAAAGGTGTGAAAAATAGGAGGAGCATGAAAAGTTTAGAAAAATATGAAGAGCAAGAAGAGGTGTGAAACATATGAAGAGCACGAAAAGGTCTGAAAAATACGAATAGCACGAAAAGTTTTGAAAAATACGAGGAGCAGAAAAGCCGTGAAAAATACGAGGAGCATGAAAAGGCATGAAAAATACGAGGAGCATGAAAAGGTGTGAAAAATATGAGGAGCATGAAAAGGCTTGAAAAACACGAGGAACATTAAAAGGCATCAAAAATACGAGGAGCATGACAAGGTAGGAAAAATACGAGGAGCATGAAAAGGTGTGAAAAACACAAGGAGCAGAATAGGTGTGAAAAACACGAGGAGCAGGAAAAGGTGTGAAAAATACAAGGAACAGAAAAGGTGTGAAAAATACGAGGAGTGTGAAAAGATGTCAAAAATACGAAGAGGGTGAAATGGTGTGAAAAATATGAAGAGTGTGAAAAGTTCTTAAAATACAAAGAGCATGTAAAGGTCGGAAATATAGGAGGAGCATGAAAAGGTCTGAAAAATAGGAGGAGCATGATAAGGTGTGAAAAGTACGAAGAGCAGGCAAAGGTGTGAAAAATACGAGGACCATGAAATGGTGTCAAAAATACGAAGAGCGTGAAAAGGTGTGAGAAATATGAACAGGATGAAAAGGTGTGAAAAATACGAGGAGCATGTCAAGGCGTGAAAAATCCGAGGAGCATGACAAGGTGTGAAAGATCCGAGGAGCATCATATGGTCTGAAAAATACGAGGAGCAGGAGAAGGTGTGAAAAATAAGAGGAAGAGGAAAAGGTGTGAAAAATTCAAAGAGCAGGAAAAGGTGTGAAAAACACGAGGAGCAGGAGAAGGTGTGAAATACGCAAAGAGCAGAAAAAGGTGTGAAATGTTCGAAGAGCATGACAAGCTGTGAAAAATCCGAGGAGCATGACAAGGTGTGAAAAATATGAGGAGCATGAAAAGGTGTGAAAAATACGAGGAGCATGATAAGGTGTGAAAAATACGAAGAGCAGGAAAGGTGTGAAAAATGCGAGGAACATGAAAAAGTGTGAAAAAAACAAAGGGCAGGAAAAGGTGTGAAAAATACAAGGAGCAGGAAAAGGTGTCAAAAATACGAGGAGCAGGAAAAGGTGTGAAAAATACGAGCAGCAGGAAGAGGTGTGAAAAATACGAGGAGCAGGAAAAAATGTGAAAAATTCAAAGAGCAGGAAAACGGGTGAAAAATATGAACATCATGAAATGGTGTTAAAAATACGAGGAGCATGAAAAGGTCTGAAATATACGAGGAGCATGATAAGGTGTAAAAAATACGAGGATCAGGAAAAGGTGTGAAAAATACGAGGAACATAAAAAGGGGTGAAAAATTCGAAGAGCAGGAAAAGGTGTGAAAAATACGAGGAGCATGGAAAGGTGTGAAAAATTCGAAAAGTAGGAAAATGTGTGAAAAATACGAGGAGCATGAAAAGACGTGAAAAATTCGAAGAGCAAGAAAACGTGTGAAGAATACGAGGAGCATGAAAAGGTGTCAAAAATTCGAAGAGCAGGAAAAGGTGTGAAAACTATATCAGCATGAAAAGGTCTGAAAAATATGAAGGTCGTGAAATGGTCTGAAAAATACGAGGAGCATGAAAAGGTCTGAAAAATACGAGGAGAGTGAAAAGGTCTGAAAAATATGAGGAGCATGAAAAGGTTTGAAAAATACGTGGAGCATGACAAGGTGTGAAAAATACGATGAGCATGAAAAAGTGTGAGAAATTCGAAGAGCAGGAAAAGGTGTGAAAAATTCGAAGAGCAGGAAAAGGTGTGAAAAATACGAGAAGCATGAAAAGGTGTAAAAAATTCGAAGAGCTGGAAAATGTGTGAAAAATACAAGGAGCATGAAAAGGTGTGAAAAATTCGAAGAGCCGGAAAAGGTGTGAAAAATATAAACAGCATGAAAAGGTATGAAAAATATGAAGGTTGTGAAATGGTCTGAAAAATGCGAGGAGCATGAAAAGGCATGAAAAATACGAGGAGAATGAAAAGGTGGGAAAAATAGGAAGAGCATGAAAGGTGTCAAAAATACGAGGAGCATGAAAAGGTGTGAAAAATATGAAGAGCATGAAAAGGTATGAAAAAAACGAGGAGCATGAAAAGGTGTGAAAAATAGGAAGAGCATGAAAGGTGTGAAAAATACGAGGAGCATGACAAGGTGTGAAAAATACAAAGAACAGGAAAAGTTGTGAAAAATACGAGGAAAATGAAAAAGTTTGAAAAATACAAAGGGCAAGAAAAGGTGTGAAAAATACGAGGAGCATGAAAACGTGTGAAAAATAAGAGGATCATGAAAAGGTGTGAAAAATACGAGGATCATGAAAAGGTTTGAAAAATACGAAGAGACATTTAAAAATTGAAAAATACAACAGGGCAGGAAAAGATGTGAAAATCAGAGGACGCAGGAAAGGTGTGAAAGTTACGAGGAGCATGAAAAAGGTGACAAAAATACGAAGAGCGTGAAACAGGTGTGCAAAATATGAAGAGCGTGTAAAAGGACTGAAAACATACGAGGAGCGTGAAAAATGGTCTGAAAAACTATGAGGAGTCATGAAAGTTCGTGAAAAATTCGAGAAGCCAGGAAAGGTGTGAAAGTACGAGGAGCGCGAAACGGGTGTCAGACAATACATAAGAGCGTAAAAGATGTACAAAATATGAAGAGCGTGAAAAGGTCTGAAAACACGCAGGAGCGTGAAAAGGTCCTGAAAAAACGAGGAACATAAAAGGTCTGAATAAATACGAGAGCATGAAAAGGTGTGAAAAATAGAAGCAGGAAAAGGTGCAAAATATCGAGGAGCATTGAAAAGGTGTGAAAGTATTCGAGTGACTCGAGGTCTGAAAAATACGAGGAGCATGAAAAGGTCTTAAAAATACGAGGAGCATGAAAAGGTGTGAAAAATTCAAAGAGCAGAAAAGGTGTGAAAAATATGAACTGCATGAAAAGGTGTGATAAACATGAAGAGCGTGAAAAGGTCTGAAAAATACAGGAGTGTGAAAAGGTCTGAAAAATATGAGGAACATGAAAAGGGCTGAATAATACGAGGAGCATGAAAAGTGTGAAAAATTCGAAGACCAGGAAAAGGTGCGAAAAATACGAGGAGCATGAAAAGGTGTGAAAAAATCGAAGAGCAGGAAAAGGTGTGAAAAATATGAACTGCATGAAAACGTGTGAAAAATTCTAAGAGCAGGAGAAGGTGTGAAAAATAGGAGGAGCATGAAAAGTTTAGAAAAATATGAAGAGCAAGAAGAGGTGTGAAACATATGAAGAGCACGAAAAGGTCTGAAAAATACGAAGAGCACGAAAAGGTTTGAAAAATATGAGGAGCAGAAAAGGCGTGAAAAATACGAGGAGCATGAAAAGGCATGAAAAATACGAGGAGCATGAAAAGGTGTGAAAAATATGAGGAGCATGAAAAGGCTTGAAAAACACGAGGAACATTAAAAGGCATCAAAAATACGAGGAGCATGACAAGGTAGGAAAAATACGAGGAGCATGAAAAGGTGTGAAAAACACAAGGAGCAGAATAGGTGTGAAAAACACAGGAGCAGGAAAAGGTGTGAAAAATACAAGGAACAGAAAAGGTGTGAAAAATACGAGGAGTGTGAAAAGATGTTAAAAATACGAACAGGGTGAAATGGTGTGAAAAATATGAAGAGTGTGAAAAGTTCTTAAAATACAAAGAGCATGTAAAGGTCGGAAATATAGGAGGAGCATGAAAAGTTCTGAAAAATAAGAGGAGCATGAAAGGTGTGAAAAATATAAAGAGCATGAAAAGGTGGGAAAATACTAGGAGCTTGAAAAGGTGTGAAAAATTCGAAGAGCAGGAAAGGTGTGAAAAATATGAGGAGCATGACAAGGTGTGAAATATACGAGGGGCATGATAAGGTGTGAAAAATACGAGGAGCATGAAAAGGTGTGAAAAATTCGAGGAGCATGAAAAGGTGTGAAAAATTCGAAGAGCAGGAAAAGGTGTGAAAAATTCGAAGAGCTGGAAAAGGTGTGAAAAATACAAGGAGCAGAAAAGCTTTGAAAAATACGAGGAGTATGAAAAGGTGTGAAAAATACGAGGAGCATGAAAAGGTGTGAAAAATACAGGAGCATGAAAAGTTGTGAAATATTCGAAGAGCAGGAAAAGGGGTGAAATATTCGAAGAGCGTGACAAGGTGTGAAAAATCCGAGCAGCATGACAAGGTGTGAAAAATACGAGGAGCATGAAAAGGTCTGAAAGATACAAGGAGCATGATAAGGTGTGAAAAGTACGAGGAGCATGAAAATGTCTGAAAAATAGGAGGGGCATGAAAAGGCCTGAAAAATACGAGGAGCATGAAAAGGTGTGAAAAATATGAACAGCATGAAAAGGTGTGAAAAATACGAGGAGCATGAAAAGGTGTCAAAAGCACAAAGAGCGTGAAAATGTGTGAAAAATATGAAAATCATGAAAAGGTCTGAAAATTACGAAGAGCATGAAATGTCTGTAAATACGAGGAATTAGAAAAGGTGTGAAAAATACGAAGAGCAGGCAAAGATGTGAAAAATACGAGGAGCATGAAAAGGTGTGAAAAATTCGAGGAGCATGACAAGGTGTGAAAAGTACACGGAGCATGACAAGGTGTAAAAAATATGAAGAGCATGAAAAGTTGTGAAAAATATGACGAGAATGAAAAGGTGTCAAAAATATGAGGAGCATGAAAAGGGTTGAAAAATACGACGAGCATGAAAAGGTCTGAAAAATATGAGGAGCATGAAAAGGTGTGAAAAATACAAATAGCATGAATAGGTCTCAAAAATACGAGGAGCATGATAAAGGGTGAAAACTATGAAGAGCATGAAAACGTCTGAAAAATACGAGCAGCATGAAAAGTTCTGAAAAATACGAGGAGCATGAAAATTTGTGAAAAATACGAGGAGCATGAAAAGGTGTGAAAAACACGAAGAGCAGGAAAAGGGGTGAAATATACCAGGAGCATGAAAAGGTGTGAAAAATACGAGGAGCGGGAAAAGGTGTGAAAATTACAAGGAGTGTGAAAAGGTTTCGAAAAACGAAGAGTGTGAAAAGGTGTGAAAAATATGAAGAACGGGTAAAGATCTGAAAAATATGAGGAGCATGAAGAGGTTTGAAAAATATGAAGAGCAAGAAAAGGTGTGAAAAATATGAAGAGCATGAAAAGGTATGAAAAATATGAAGAGCAAGAAAAGGTGTGAAAAATATGAAGAGCATGAAAAGCTATGAAAAATATGAAGAGCAAGAAAAGGTGTGAAAAATATGAAGAGCATGAAAAGGTATGAAAAGTATGAAGAGCATGAAAAGGTTTGAAAAATAGGAGGATAATGAAAAGGTCTGAAAAATTCGAGGAGCATAAAAAGTTCTGAGAAATACGAGGAGCATTTAAAAATCTGAGAAATACGAGGAGCATGAAAAGGTCTGAGAAATAAGAGGAGCATGGTAAAGTCTGAAAAAAACGAAGAGCCCGAAAAGGTGTGAAAAATAGGAGGAGCACGAAAAGGTGTGAAATATAGGAGGATCATGAAAAGTTGTGAAAAAAACGAGGAACACGAAAAGGTCTGGAAAATATGAAGAGCCTGAAAACGTGTGCAAAATATGAGGAACACGAAAAGTCTGAAAAATATGAAGAGCACAAAAAGGTGTGAAAAATACGAGGAGCACAAAAGGTCTCAAAAACACGAGGAGCATGAAAAGGTGTGAGAAATATGAAGAGCATGAAAAGGTCTGAAAAATACGAGGAGCATGAAAATGTGTCAAAATACGAAGAGCGTGAAAAGGTGTGAAATATAAAGAGAGCTTGAAAAGGTCTGAAAAATATGAGGAGCATGAAAAGTTGTGAAAAATACGAGGAGCATCAAAACGTGTGAAAAGTATGAAGAGCAGGAAAAGGTGCGAAAAATACGATTATCATGAAAAGGTGTAAAAAAATCGAAGAGCAGGAAAAGGTGTGAAAAATACGAGGAGCATGAAAAGATGTGAAAAATACAAGGAGCACGAAAAGGTCTGAGAAATATGAAGAGCATGAAAAGGTGTGAAAAATATGAAGAGCATGAAAAGTTCTGAAAAATACGAGGAGCATGAAAAGGTCCGAAAAATGCAAGGAGCATGAAAAGGTCTGAAAAATATGAAGAGCATGAAAAGGTCGGAAAAATATGAAGAGCAAGAAAGGGTCTGAAAATTACGACGAGCATGAAAAGGCATGAAAAACACGAAAAGCCTGAAAAGGTGTGAAAAATACAAAGAGCATGAAAATGTCTTAAAAATATGATGAGCACGAAAAGGTCTGAAAAATATGAGGAACATGAAAAGGTGTGAAAAATAGGAGTATCACAAAAACGTGTGAAAAATCCGAGAAGCATGAAGGTGAGAAAAATACGAGGAGCATGAAAATGTGTGAAAAATCCGAGCATCAGGAAAAGGTGTGAAAAATAGGATGAGCATGAAGAGGTGTAAAAAACACGAGGAGTATGAAAAGGTGTGAAAAATATGAAGAGCATGAAAAGGTCTGAAAATTATAAAGGCCGTGAAATGGTCTGAAAAATACGAGGAGCATGAAAACGTCTGAAAAATACGAGGAGCGTGAAAAGGTCTGAAAAATACGAGGAGCATGAAAGTTGGGAAAAATACGAGGAGCATGAAAAGGTGTAAAAAACACGAGGAGCATGAAAAGGTGTGAAAAATATGAAGAGCATGAAAAGGTCTCAAAAATATGAAGGCCGTGAAATGGTTTGAAAAATACGAGGAGCATGAAAAGGTCAGAAAAATATGAGGAGCGTGAAAAGGTCTGAAAAATACGAGGAGCATGAAAAGTTGTGAAAAATACGAGGAGCATCAAAACGTGTGAAAAATACATGGAGCACTAAAAGGTGTGAAAAATATGAAGAGCATGTAAAGGAGTGAAAAATTCGAAGAGCAGGAAAAGGGGTGAAATACACCAGGAGCATGAAAAGGTGTGAAAAATACGAAGGGCAGGAAAAGGTGTGAAAAATACGAGGAGTGGGGAAAAGGTTGAAAAATACGAGGAGCACGAAAAGGTGTGAAAAATACGAGGAGCATGAAAAGGTCTGAAAAATACGAGGAGCATGAAAAGGTCTGAAAAATACGAGGAGCATGAAAGTTGGGAAAAATACGAGGAGCATGAAAAGGTGTAAAAAACACGAGGAGCATGAAAAGGTGTGAAAAATATGAAGAGCATGAAAAGGTCTGAAAAATATGAAGGCCGTGAAAAGGTTTGAAAAATACGAGGAGCATGAAATGGTCTGAAAAATATGAGGAGCGTGAAAAGGTCTGAAAAATACGAGGAGCATGAAAAGTTGTGAAAAATACGAGGAGCATGAAAAGGTGTAAAAAACACG
Source organism: Cervus canadensis (assembly GCF_019320065.1). Lineage (NCBI taxonomy): Eukaryota > Metazoa > Chordata > Mammalia > Artiodactyla > Cervidae > Cervus > Cervus canadensis. The sequence continues at coordinate 1,776,657 of NC_057420.1, forward strand.
AGGAGCATGAAAAGGTGTGAAAAATACATGGAGCACTAAAAGGTGTGAAAAATATGAAGAGCATGTAAAGGAGTTAAAAATTCGAAGAGCAGGAAAAGGGGTGAAATACACCAGGAGCATGAAAAGGTGTGAAAAATACGAAGGGCAGGAAAAGGTGTGAAAAATACGAGGAGTGGGAAAAGGTTTGAAAAATACGAGGAGCACGAAAATGTGTGAAAAATACGAGGAGCATGAAAAGGTCTGAAAAATACGAGGAGCATGAAAAGGTGTGAAAAATACGAGGAGCACGAAAAGGTCTGAAAAAAAACGAGGAGCATGAAAAGGTGTGAACAATATGAACAGCATGAAAAGGTGTGAAAAATATGAAGAGCGTGAAAAGGTCTGAAATATACGAGAAGCGTGAAAAGGTGTGAAAAATACAAAGAGAATGAAAATGTCATAAAAATATGATGAGCACGAAAAGGTCTGAAAAATATGAGCAACACGAAAAGGTGTGAAAAATAGGAGTATCACAAAAACGTGTGAAAAATCCGAGGAGCAGGAAAAGGTGAGAAAAATACGAGGAGCATGAAATGGTCTGAAAAATATGAGGAGCATGAAAATTCTGAAAAACAAGAAGGGCATGAAAAGGTGTGAAAAGTATGAAGAGCATGAAAAGGTCTGAAAAATATGATGAACACGAAAATATCTGAAATATATGAGGACCACGAAAAGGTGTGAAATATACACGGATCACGAAAAGGTGTGAAAAATATGAGGAGCATGAAAAGGAGTGAAAAATACGAAGAGCATCAAGAGGTCTGAGAAATAGGATGAGCATAAAAAGGTATGAAAAATACGAGGAGCATGAAAAGGAGTAAAAAATGAAAAGAGCATGAAAAGATCTGAGAAATATGATGAGCATAAAAAGGTATGAAAAATACGAGGAGCATGAAAAGGTGTGAATAATACGAGGAGCATGAAAAGGTCTGAAAAATATGAGGAGCATGAAAAGGTCTGAAAAATACGAAGAGCACGAAAGGTGTGAAAAATATGAAGAGAACGAAAACTTGTGAGAAAATCGAGGAGCATGAAAAGGTGTTAAAAATACGAGGAGAATGAAAAGGGGTGAAAAATAGGCGGAGCAAGAAAAGGTCTGAAAAATACGAGGAGCATGAAAAGGTGTGAAAAATACGAGGAGCATAAAAAGACCTGAAAAATAGGAGGAGCATAAAAAGACCTGAAACATACGAGGAGCATGTAAAGTTCTGAAAAATATGAAGAGCATGAAAAGCTGTGAAAAATATGAAGAACAAGAAAATGTCTGAAAAATATGAAGAGCACGAAAAGGTGAGAAAAATACGAGGAGCACGAAAAGGTGTGAAAAATACAAGGAGCAGGAAAAGCTGTGAAAAATATGAGGAGCATGAAAACTTGTGAAAACTACGAGCATAAAAGGTGTGAAAAATACGAGGAGCATGAAAAGTCCTGAATAATAGGAGGAGCATGAAAAGGTCTGAAAAACACGAGGAGCTGGAAAAGTTCTGAAAAATACGAGGAGCTTGAAAACGTCTGAAAAATACGAAGAGAATGAAAGTGTGTGAAAAATACAAGGAGCATGAAAAGGTGTGAAAAACACGAGTATGAAAAGTCCTGAATAATACGAGGAGCATGAAAACGTGTGAAAAACACGAGGAGCCTGAAAAGGTGTGAAAAATATAAAGAGCACTAAAATGTCTGAAATATATGAAGAGCACGAATAGGTCTGAAAAATACGAGCAACACGAAAAGGTGTGAATAATACAAGGAGCATCAGAAGGTCTTAAAAATATTAGGAGCATGAAAAGGTCTGAGAAATATGAAGAGCACGAAAGGTGTGAAAAATAGGGGGAGCATGAAAAGGTGTGAAAATAGGAGCATGAAAATGTCTGAGAAATAGGAGGAGCATAAAAAGGTCTGAAAAATACGAGGAGCATGAAAAGGTGTGAAAAATACGAAGAGCATGAGAAAGTGTGAAAAATTCAAAGAGCAGGAAAAGTTGTGAAAAATATGAGGAGCATCAAAAGGTGTGAAAAGTATGAAGACCAGGAAAAGGTGCGAAAAATACGATTATCATGAAAAGGTGTAAAAAAATCGAAGAGCAGGAAAAGGTGTGAAAAATACGAGGAGCATGAAATGATGTGAAAAATACGAGGAGCATGTAAAGGTCTGAAAACTATGAAGAGCATGAAAAGTTGTGAAAACTATGAAGAGCATGAAAAGGTGTGAAAAATATGAAGAGCATGAAAAGTTGTGAAAAATATGAAGAGCATGAAAAGGTCTGAAAAATATGAAGAGCATGAAAAGTTGTGAAAAATATGAAGAGCATGAAAAGGTCTGAAAAATATGAAGAGCATGAAAAGGTCTGAAAAATATGAAGAGCATGAAAAGGTTTGAGAAATACGAGGAGCATGAATAGGTCTGAAAAATGCAAGGAGCATGAAAAGGTCTGAAAAATATGAGAAGCATGAAAAGGTCGGAAAAATATGAAGAGTATGAAAAGGCCTGAAAAACACGAAAAGCCTGAAAAGGTGTGAAAAATACAAAGAGCATGAAATGTCTTAAAAATATGATGAGCACGAAAAGGTCTGAAAAATATGAGGAACACGAAAAGGTGTGAAAAATAGGAGTATCACAAAAACGTGTGAAAATCCGAGGAGCAGAAAAGGTGAGAAAAATACGAGGAGCATGAAAAGGTGTGAAAAATACGAGGATCAGGAAAAGGGGTGAAAAATAGGATGAGCATGAAGAGGTGTAAAAAACACGAGGAGCATGAAAAGGTGTGAAAAATATGAAGAGCATGAAAAGGTCTGAAAAATATGAAGGCCGTGAAATTGTCTGAAAAATACGAGGAGCATGAAAAGGTCTGAAAAATACGAGGAGCGTGAAAAGGTCTGAAAAATACGAGGAGCATGAAAAGATGTGAAAAATACGAGGAGCATGAAACGGTGTGAAAAATACGAGGAGCATGAAAAGGTGTGAAAAATACATGGAGCACTAAAAGGTGTGAAAAATATGAAGAGCATGAAAAGGTGTCAAATACTTGAAGAGCAGGAAAAGCTGTGAAATGTTCGAAGACCATGACAAGCTGTGAAAAATCCGAGGAGCATGAAAAGGTCTGAAAAATACGAGGAGAATGAGAAGGTCTGAAAAATACGAGGAACTAGAAAATGTGTGAAAAATAAGAAGAGCATGAAAAGGTCTGAAAAATATGAAGAGCATGAAAAGGTGTGAAAAGTTCGAGGAGCATGACAAGGTGTGTAAAATACGCGGAGCATGACAATGTGTAAAAAATATGAACAGCATGAAAAGGTGTGAAAAATACGAGGAGCATGAAATGGTGTGAAAAATATGAAGAGCATGAAAAGGTGTGAAAAATTCGAGGAGCATGACAAGGTGTGTAAAATACGCGGAGCATGACAATGTGGGAAAAATATGAAGAGCATGAAAAGGTGTGAAAAATACGAGGAGCATGAAAACGTCTGAAAAATACGAGGAGCATGAAAACGTCTGAAAAATACGAGGAGCATATTAAGGGTGAAAACGATGAGGAGTATGAAAAGGTCTGAAAAATACTAGGAGCATGAATATGTGTGAATAATATGAACAGCATGAAAAGGTGTGAAAAATATGAAGAGCGTGAAAAGGTCTGAAATATAAGAGAAGCGTGAAAAGGTGTGAAAAATACGAGGAGCATGAAAATTTGTGAAAAATACGAGGAGCATGAAAAGGTGTCAAAAATACGAAGAGCGTGAAAAGGTTGCAAAATATGAAGAGCATGAAAACGTCTGAAAAATACGAAGAGCATGACATAGTGTGAAAAATACAAGCAGCATGAAAAAGTGTCAAAAATAAGAAGAGCGTGAAAAAAGTTTGAAAAATACGAGGACCATGATAAAGTGTGAAAAATACGAGGAGCCTGAAAAGGTGTGAAAAATACGAGGAGCATGATAAGGTGTGAAAAGTACGAGGAGCATGAAAATGTGTGCAAAATAGGAGGAGCATGAAAAGGCCTGAAAAATACGAGGAGCATGAAAAGGTGTGCAAAATACGAGGAGCATGAAAAGACGTGAAAAATACAAGGAGCATGAAAAGCACTTAAAAATGTGAAGAGCATGAAAAGGTCTGAGAAATAGGAGGAGCATAAAAAGGTCTGAAAAATACGAGCAGCATGAAACGGTCTGGAAAATACGAAGATCCCGAAAACGTGTGAAAAATATGAGGAGCAGGAAAAAGTGTGAAAATTACGCGGAGCATGAAAAGGTGTGAAAAATACGAGGACCATGAAAAGGTATGAAAAATACAAGGATCACGAAAATATGTGAACAACACGAGAAGCAAGAAACGCTGTGAAAAATACGAGGAGCATGAAAAGGTGCGAAAAATACGACGAGCATGAAAAAGTCTGAAAATTATGAAAAGCATGAAAAGGTCTGAAAAATATGTAGAGCATGAACAGTTCTGAAAAACACGAGGAGCCTGAAAATGTATGAAAAATACGAGGAGCATGAAAAGGTCTGAGAAATATGAGGAGCATGAAAAGGTCTGACAAATACGAGGAACATGAAAAGGTGTGAAAACTACGAGGAGCATAAAAAGGTCTGAAAAATATGAGGAGCATGATAAAGTCTGAAAAATGTGAAGAGCACGAAAAGGTGTGAAAAATAGGACGAGCACAAACAGGTGTGAAATATACGAGGAGCATGAAAAGTTGTGAAAAATACGAGGAGCATTAAAGCCATGAAAAATACGAGGAGCATGAAAAGCAGTAAAAATGTTTGGAGCGTGAAAAGGTCTGAGAAAGAGGAGGAGCATAAAAAAGGTCTGATAAATACGAGGAGCATGAAAAGGTCTGAAAAAATACGAGGAGCATGAAAAGGTGTCAAAAATACGAGGAGCATGAAAAGGTGTGAAAAATACGAGGAGCATGAAAAGGTCTGAAAAATATGAGGAGCATGAAAATGTCTCAAAAACATGAAGAGACTGAAAAGTGTGAAAAATATGAAGAGCATTAAAAGGTCTGAGAAATATGAACAGCATGAAAAGGCGTGAAAAATATGAAGAGCACGAAAAGGTCTGAAAAATATGAAGAGCCTGAAAAGGTGTGAAAAATACGAGGATCATGAAAAGGTGTGAAAAATACGAGGAGCATGAAAAGTTGTGAAAAATACGAGCATGAGGAGGTGTGGAAAATACTAGGAGCATGAAAAGGTGTGAAAAATACGAGGAGCATGAAATGGTCTGAAAAATATGAGGAGCATGAAAATTCTGAAAAACAAGAAGGGCATGAAAAGGTGTGAAAAGTATGAAGAGCATGAAAAGGTCTGAAAAATATGATGAACACGAAAATATCTGAAATATATGAGGACCACGAAAAGGTGTGAAATATACACGGATCACGAAAAGGTGTGAAAAATACGAGGAGCATGAAAAGGAGTGAAAAATACGAAGAGCATCAAGAGGTCTGAGAAATAGGATGAGCATAAAAAGGTATGAAAAATACGAGGAGCATGAAAAGGAGTAAAAAATGCAAAGAGCATGAAAAGATCTGAGAAATATGATGAGCATAAAAAGGTATGAAAAATACGAGGAGCATGAAAAGGTGTGAATAATACGAGGAGCATGAAAAGGTCTGAAAAATATGAGGAGCATGAAGAGGTCTGAAAAATACGAAGAGCACGAAAGGTGTGAAAAATATGAAGAGCACGAAAACTTGTGAGAAAATCGAGGAGCATGAAAAGGTGTGAAAAATACGAGGAGCATGAAAACGTGTCAAAAATACGAGGAGCATGAAAAGACCTGAAAAATAGGAGGAGCATAAAAAGACCTGAAACATACGAGGAGCATGTAAAGTTCTGAAAAATATGAAGAGCATGAAAAGCTGTGAAAAATATGAAGAACAAGAAAATGTCTGAAAAATATGAAGAGCACGAAAAGGTGAGAAAAATACGAGGAGCACGAAAAGGTGTGAAAAATACAAGGAGCATGAAAAGCTGTGAAAAATATGAGGAGCATGAAAACTTGTGAAAACTACGAGCATAAAAGGTGTGAAAAATACGAGGAGCATGAAAAGTCCTGAATAATAGGAGGAGCATGAAAAGGTCTGAAAAACACGAGGAGCTGGAAAAGTTCTGAAAAATACGAGGAGCTTGAAAACGTCTGAAAAATACGAAGAGAATGAAAGTGTGTGAAAAATACAAGGAGCATGAAAAGGTGTGAAAAACACGAGTATGAAAAGTCCTGAATAATACGAGGAGCATGAAAACGTGTGAAAAACACGAGGAGCCTGAAAAGGTGTGAAAAATATAAAGAGCACTAAAATGTCTGAAATATATGAAGAGCACGAATAGGTCTGAAAAATACGAGCAACACGAAAAGGTGTGAATAATACAAGGAGCATCAGAAGGTCTTAAAAATATTAGGAGCATGAAAAGGTCTGAGAAATATGAAGAGCACGAAAGGTGTGAAAAATAGGGGGAGCATGAAAAGGTGTGAAAATAGGAGCATGAAAATGTCTGAGAAATAGGAGGAGCATAAAAAGGTCTGAAAAATACGAGGAGCATGAAAAGGTGTGAAAAATACGAAGAGCATGAGAAAGTGTGAAAAATTCAAAGAGCAGGAAAAGTTGTGAAAAATATGAGGAGCATCAAAAGGTGTGAAAAGTATGAAGACCAGGAAAAGGTGCGAAAAATACGATTATCATGAAAAGGTGTAAAAAAATCGAAGAGCAGGAAAAGGTGTGAAAAATACGAGGAGCATGAAATGATGTGAAAAATACGAGGAGCATGTAAAGGTCTGAAAACTATGAAGAGCATGAAAAGTTGTGAAAACTATGAAGAGCATGAAAAGGTGTGAAAAATAGGAAGAGCATGAAAAGTTGTGAAAAATATGAAGAGCATGAAAAGGTCTGAAAAATACGAAGAGCATGAAAAGGTCTGAAAAATATGAAGAGCATGAAAAGGTCTGAAAAATATGAAGAGCATGAAAAGGTCTGAAAAATATGAAGAGCATGAAAAGGTTTGAGAAATACGAGGAGCATGAATAGGTCTGAAAAATGCAAGGAGCATGAAAAGGTCTGAAAAATATGAAAAGCATGAAAAGGTCGGAAAAATATGAAGAGTATGAAAAGGCCTGAAAAACACGAAAAGCCTGAAAAGGTGTGAAAAATACAAAGAGCATGAAAATGTCTTAAAAATATGATGAGCACGAAAAGGTCTGAAAAATATGAGGAACACGAAAAGGTGTGAAAAATAGGAGTATCACAAAAACGTGTGAAAATCCGAGGAGCAGAAAAGGTGAGAAAAATACGAGGAGCATGAAAAGGTGTGAAAAATACGAGGATCAGGAAAAGGTGTGAAAAATAGGATGAGCATGAAGAGGTGTAAAAAACACGAGGAGCATGAAAAGGTGTGAAAAATATGAAGAGCATGAAAAGGTCTGAAAAATATGAAGGCCGTGAAATTGTCTGAAAAATACGAGGAGCATGAAAAGGTCTGAAAAATACGAGGAGCGTGAAAAGGTCTGAAAAATACGAGGAGCATGAAAAGTTGTGAAAAATACGAGGAGCATGAAACGGTGTGAAAAATACGAGGAGCATGAAAAGGTGTGAAAAATACATGGAGCACTAAAAGGTGTGAAAAATATGAAGAGCATGAAAAGGTGTCAAATATTTGAAGAGCAGGAAAAGCTGTGAAATGTTCGAAGACCATGACAAGCTGTGAAAAATCCGAGGAGCATGAAAAGGTCTGAAAAATACGAGGAGAATGAGAAGGTCTGAAAAATACGAGGAACTAGAAAATGTGTGAAAAATAAGAAGAGCATGAAAAGGTCTGAAAAATATGAAGAGCATGAAAAGGTGTGAAAAGTTCGAGGAGCATGACAAGGTGTGTAAAATACGCGGAGCATGACAATGTGTAAAAAATATGAACAGCATGAAAAGGTGTGAAAAATACGAGGAGCATGAAATGGTGTGAAAAATATGAAGAGCATGAAAAGGTGTGAAAAATTCGAGGAGCATGACAAGGTGTGTAAAATACGCGGAGCATGACAATGTGGGAAAAATATGAAGAGCATGAAAAGGTGTGAAAAATACGAGGAGCATGAAAACGTCTGAAAAATACGAGGAGCATGAAAACGTCTGAAAAATACGAGGAGCATATTAAGGGTGAAAACGATGAGGAGTATGAAAAGGTCTGAAAAATACTAGGAGCATGAATATGTGTGAATAATATGAACAGCATGAAAAGGTGTGAAAAATATGAAGAGCGTGAAAAGGTCTGAAATATAAGAGAAGCGTGAAAAGGTGTGAAAAATACGAGGAGCATGAAAATTGTGAAAAATACGAGGAGCATGAAAAGGTGTGAAAAATACGAGGAGCATGAAAAGGTGTCAAAAATACGAAGAGCGTGAAAAGGTGTGCAAAATATGAAGAGCATGAAAACGTCTGAAAAATACGAAGAGCATGACATAGTGTGAAAAATACAAGCAGCATGAAAAAGTGTCAAAAATAAGAAGAGCGTGAAAAAAGTTTGAAAAATACGAGGACCATGATAAAGTGTGGAAAATACGAGGAGCCTGAAAAGGTGTGAAAAATACGAGGAGCATGATAAGGTGTGAAAAGTACGAGGAGCATGAAAATGTGTGCAAAATAGGAGGAGCATGAAAAGGCCTGAAAAATACGAGGAGCATGAAAAGGTGTGCAAAATACGAGGAGCATGAAAAGACGTGAAAAATACAAGGAGCATGAAAAGCACTTAAAAATGTGAAGAGCATGAAAAGGTCTGAGAAATAGGAGGAGCATAAAAAGGTCTGAAAAATACGAGCAGCATGAAACGGTCTGGAAAATACGAAGATCCCGAAAACGTGTGAAAAATATGAGGAGCAGGAAAAAGTGTGAAAATTACGCGGAGCATGAAAAGGTGTGAAAAATACGAGGACCATGAAAAGGTATGAAAAATACAAGGATCACGAAAATATGTGAACAACACGAGAAGCAAGAAACGCTGTGAAAAATACGAGGAGCATGAAAAGGTGCGAAAAATACGACGAGCATGAAAAAGTCTGAAAATTATGAAAAGCATGAAAAGGTCTGAAAAATATGTAGAGCATGAACAGTTCTGAAAAACACGAGGAGCCTGAAAATGTATGAAAAATACGAGGAGCATGAAAAGGTCTGAGAAATATGAGGAGCATGAAAAGGTCTGACAAATACGAGGAACATGAAAAGGTGTGAAAACTACGAGGAGCATAAAAAGGTCTGAAAAATATGAGGAGCATGATAAAGTCTGAAAAATGTGAAGAGCACGAAAAGGTGTGAAAAATAGGACGAGCACAAACAGGTGTGAAATATACGAGGAGCATGAAAAGTTGTGAAAAATACGAGGAGCATTAAAGCCATGAAAAATACGAGGAGCATGAAAAGCAGTAAAAATGTTTGGAGCGTGAAAAGGTCTGAGAAAGAGGAGGAGCATAAAAAAGGTCTGATAAATACGAGGAGCATGAAAAGGTCTGAAAAAATACGAGGAGCATGAAAAGGTGTCAAAAATACGAGGAGCATGAAAAGGTGTGAAAAATACGAGGAGCATGAAAAGGTCTGAAAAATATGAGGAGCATGAAAATGTCTCAAAAACATGAAGAGACTGAAAAGTGTGAAAAATATGAAGAGCATTAAAAGGTCTGAGAAATATGAACAGCATGAAAAGGCGTGAAAAATATGAAGAGCACGAAAAGGTCTGAAAAATATGAAGAGCCTGAAAAGGTGTGAAAAATACGAGGATCATGAAAAGGTGTGAAAAATACGAGGAGCATGAAAAGTTGTGAAAAATACGAGCATGAGGAGGTGTGGAAAATACTAGGAGCATGAAAAGGTGTGAAAAATACGAGGAGCATGAAATGGTCTGAAAAATATGAGGAGCATGAAAATTCTGAAAAACAAGAAGGGCATGAAAAGGTGTGAAAAGTATGAAGAGCATGAAAAGGTCTGAAAAATATGATGAACACGAAAATATCTGAAATATATGAGGACCACGAAAAGGTGTGAAATATACACGGATCACGAAAAGGTGTGAAAAATACGAGGAGCATGAAAAGGAGTGAAAAATACGAAGAGCATCAAGAGGTCTGAGAAATAGGATGAGCATAAAAAGGTATGAAAAATACGAGGAGCATGAAAAGGAGTAAAAAATGCAAAGAGCATGAAAAGATCTGAGAAATATGATGAGCATAAAAAGGTATGAAAAATACGAGGAGCATGAAAAGGTGTGAATAATACGAGGAGCATGAAAAGGTCTGAAAAATATGAGGAGCATGAAGAGGTCTGAAAAATACGAAGAGCACGAAAGGTGTGAAAAATATGAAGAGCACGAAAACTTGTGAGAAAATCGAGGAGCATGAAAAGGTGTGAAAAATACGAGGAGCATGAAAACGTGTCAAAAATACGAGGAGCATGAAAAGACCTGAAAAATAGGAGGAGCATAAAAAGACCTGAAACATACGAGGAGCATGTAAAGTTCTGAAAAATATGAAGAGCATGAAAAGCTGTGAAAAATATGAAGAACAAGAAAATGTCTGAAAAATATGAAGAGCACGAAAAGGTGAGAAAAATACGAGGAGCACGAAAAGGTGTGAAAAATACAAGGAGCATGAAAAGCTGTGAAAAATATGAGGAGCATGAAAACTTGTGAAAACTACGAGCATAAAAGGTGTGAAAAATACGAGGAGCATGAAAAGTCCTGAATAATAGGAGGAGCATGAAAAGGTCTGAAAAACACGAGGAGCTGGAAAAGTTCTGAAAAATACGAGGAGCTTGAAAACGTCTGAAAAATACGAAGAGAATGAAAGTGTGTGAAAAATACAAGGAGCATGAAAAGGTGTGAAAAACACGAGTATGAAAAGTCCTGAATAATACGAGGAGCATGAAAACGTGTGAAAAACACGAGGAGCCTGAAAAGGTGTGAAAAATATAAAGAGCACTAAAATGTCTGAAATATATGAAGAGCACGAATAGGTCTGAAAAATACGAGCAACACGAAAAGGTGTGAATAATACAAGGAGCATCAGAAGGTCTTAAAAATATTAGGAGCATGAAAAGGTCTGAGAAATATGAAGAGCACGAAAGGTGTGAAAAATAGGGGGAGCATGAAAAGGTGTGAAAATAGGAGCATGAAAATGTCTGAGAAATAGGAGGAGCATAAAAAGGTCTGAAAAATACGAGGAGCATGAAAAGGTGTGAAAAATACGAAGAGCATGAGAAAGTGTGAAAAATTCAAAGAGCAGGAAAAGTTGTGAAAAATATGAGGAGCATCAAAAGGTGTGAAAAGTATGAAGACCAGGAAAAGGTGCGAAAAATACGATTATCATGAAAAGGTGTAAAAAAATCGAAGAGCAGGAAAAGGTGTGAAAAATACGAGGAGCATGAAATGATGTGAAAAATACGAGGAGCATGTAAAGGTCTGAAAACTATGAAGAGCATGAAAAGTTGTGAAAACTATGAAGAGCATGAAAAGGTGTGAAAAATATGAAGAGCATGAAAAGTTGTGAAAAATATGAAGAGCATGAAAAGGTCTGAAAAATATGAATAGCATGAAAAGGTCTGAAAAATATGAAGAGCATGAAAAGGTCTGAAAAATATGAAGAGCATGAAAAGGTCTGAAAAATATGAAGAGCATGAAAAGGTTTGAGAAATACGAGGAGCATGAATAGGTCTGAAAAATGCAAGGAGCATGAAAAGGTCTGAAAAATATGAAAAGCATGAAAAGGTCGGAAAAATATGAAGAGTATGAAAAGGCCTGAAAAACACGAAAAGCCTGAAAAGGTGTGAAAAATACAAAGAGCATGAAAATGTCTTAAAAATATGATGAGCACGAAAAGGTCTGAAAAATATGAGGAACACGAAAAGGTGTGAAAAATAGGAGTATCACAAAAACGTGTGAAAATCCGAGGAGCAGAAAAGGTGAGAAAAATACGAGGAGCATGAAAAGGTGTGAAAAATACGAGGATCAGGAAAAGGTGTGAAAAATAGGATGAGCATGAAGAGGTGTAAAAAACACGAGGAGCATGAAAAGGTGTGAAAAATATGAAGAGCATGAAAAGGTCTGAAAATTATAAAGGCCGTGAAATGGTCTGAAAAATACGAGGAGCATGAAAAGGTCTGAAAAATACGAGGAGCGTGAAAAGGTCTGAAAAATACGAGGAGCATGAAAAGTTGTGAAAAATACGAGGAGCATGAAACGGTGTGAAAAATACGAGGAGCATGAAAAGGTGTGAAAAATACATGGAGCACTAAAAGGTGTGAAAAATATGAAGAGCATGAAAAGGTGTCAAATATTTGAAGAGCAGGAAAAGCTGTGAAATGTTCGAAGACCATGACAAGCTGTGAAAAATCCGAGGAGCATGAAAAGGTCTGAAAAATACGAGGAGAATGAGAAGGTCTGAAAAATACGAGGAACTAGAAAATGTGTGAAAAATAAGAAGAGCATGAAAAGGTCTGAAAAATATGAAGAGCATGAAAAGGTGTGAAAAGTTCGAGGAGCATGACAAGGTGTGTAAAATACGCGGAGCATGACAATGTGTAAAAAATATGAACAGCATGAAAAGGTGTGAAAAATACGAGGAGCATGAAATGGTGTGAAAAATATGAAGAGCATGAAAAGGTGTGAAAAATTCGAGGAGCATGACAAGGTGTGTAAAATACGCGGAGCATGACAATGTGGGAAAAATATGAAGAGCATGAAAAGGTGTGAAAAATACGAGGAGCATGAAAACGTCTGAAAAATACGAGGAGCATGAAAACGTCTGAAAAATACGAGGAGCATATTAAGGGTGAAAACGATGAGGAGTATGAAAAGGTCTGAAAAATACTAGGAGCATGAATATGTGTGAATAATATGAACAGCATGAAAAGGTGTGAAAAATATGAAGAGCGTGAAAAGGTCTGAAATATAAGAGAAGCGTGAAAAGGTGTGAAAAATACGAGGAGCATGAAAATTTGTGAAAAATACGAGGAGCATGAAAAGGTGTGAAAAATACGAGGAGCATGAAAAGGTGTCAAAAATACGAAGAGCGTGAAAAGGTGTGCAAAATATGAAGAGCATGAAAACGTCTGAAAAATACGAAGAGCATGACATAGTGTGAAAAATACAAGCAGCATGAAAAAGTGTCAAAAATAAGAAGAGCGTGAAAAAAGTTTGAAAAATACGAGGACCATGATAAAGTGTGAAAAATACGAGGAGCCTGAAAAGGTGTGAAAAATACGAGGAGCATGATAAGGTGTGAAAAGTACGAGGAGCATGAAAATGTGTGCAAAATAGGAGGAGCATGAAAAGGCCTGAAAAATACGAGGAGCATGAAAAGGTGTGCAAAATACGAGGAGCATGAAAAGACGTGAAAAATACAAGGAGCATGAAAAGCACTTAAAAATGTGAAGAGCATGAAAAGGTCTGAGAAATAGGAGGAGCATAAAAAGGTCTGAAAAATACGAGCAGCATGAAACGGTCTGGAAAATACGAAGATCCCGAAAACGTGTGAAAAATATGAGGAGCAGGAAAAAGTGTGAAAATTACGCGGAGCATGAAAAGGTGTGAAAAATACGAGGACCATGAAAAGGTATGAAAAATACAAGGATCACGAAAATATGTGAACAACACGAGAAGCAAGAAACGCTGTGAAAAATACGAGGAGCATGAAAAGGTGCGAAAAATACGACGAGCATGAAAAAGTCTGAAAATTATGAAAAGCATGAAAAGGTCTGAAAAATATGTAGAGCATGAACAGTTCTGAAAAACACGAGGAGCCTGAAAATGTATGAAAAATACGAGGAGCATGAAAAGGTCTGAGAAATATGAGGAGCATGAAAAGGTCTGACAAATACGAGGAACATGAAAAGGTGTGAAAACTACGAGGAGCATAAAAAGGTCTGAAAAATATGAGGAGCATGATAAAGTCTGAAAAATGTGAAGAGCACGAAAAGGTGTGAAAAATAGGACGAGCACAAACAGGTGTGAAATATACGAGGAGCATGAAAAGTTGTGAAAAATACGAGGAGCATTAAAGCCATGAAAAATACGAGGAGCATGAAAAGCAGTAAAAATGTTTGGAGCGTGAAAAGGTCTGAGAAAGAGGAGGAGCATAAAAAAGGTCTGATAAATACGAGGAGCATGAAAAGGTCTGAAAAAATACGAGGAGCATGAAAAGGTGTCAAAAATACGAGGAGCATGAAAAGGTGTGAAAAATACGAGGAGCATGAAAAGGTCTGAAAAATATGAGGAGCATGAAAATGTCTCAAAAACATGAAGAGACTGAAAAGTGTGAAAAATATGAAGAGCATTAAAAGGTCTGAGAAATATGAACAGCATGAAAAGGCGTGAAAAATATGAAGAGCACGAAAAGGTCTGAAAAATATGAAGAGCCTGAAAAGGTGTGAAAAATACGAGGATCATGAAAAGGTGTGAAAAATACGAGGAGCATGAAAAGTTGTGAAAAATACGAGGATGAGGAGGTGTGGAAAATACTAGGAGCATGAAAAGGTGTGAAAAATACGAGGAGCATGAAATGGTCTGAAAAATATGAGGAGCATGAAAATTCTGAAAAACAAGAAGGGCATGAAAAGGTGTGAAAAGTATGAAGAGCATGAAAAGGTCTGAAAAAAATGATGAACACGAAAATATCTGAAATATATGAGGACCACGAAAAGGTGTGAAATATACACGGATCACGAAAAGGTGTGAAAAATACGAGGAGCATGAAAAGGAGTAAAAAATACGAAGAGCATCAAGAGGTCTGAGAAATAGGATGAGCATAAAAAGGTATGAAAAATACGAGGAGCATGAAAAGGTGTGAATAATACGAGGAGCATGAAAAGGTCTGAGAGGAATATGTATGACTGCCAGAGGCAGAAGGAAATAGGCTACTGGTATCTTGGCCCCAGAGACATCCCCTACTAAGCTCTAAGCTGGTTGACAGTTGCTAATGATGAATTCTTGGGTTCATGGACAGTTCACATAGGCCAGGATCATAACAGCCTGGGGTCAGCTACCCTGACGAGACACATGGCACACCTGAGACTGTGCCTTCTGGCACAGGCAGGAAGCTGAATGGCTGAGACCAGAGAGCGGCATAAGATGCATGGCCCACCTGGGACTGTGGCTTGTTGCCCACCACACAGTCACCTGAGATTTTGGACTTTGGGAGAACACAGAGCACATAGCCAATTGTGGTCAGTTCTCTTGCCAAGCACCTGAATGCTTGATTGCCTTAGACCTGGGAATTGCATAAAACACTGGGCCCACTTGGGACAGGACCCTCATGTAACAACCGGGAGGCTGAGCAGGGTGGACCCAGAAAGTACATGTCACATTTGTCAGTGGCAAGCCCAATCTGGTTCATCCACCTCGAGCACCCCCACATATCCCAGTGGTATTTTTTTTTCAGGGTCCCACCTCTCACCACCAAAACACTAAGCAAGTAGGTCAAATAAGAGGCACTGTTGTTTCATGTTGAAAACCAGATATGGAGAGGCTTTCAAATAAAAGAAGGAAATATAAATAAAGAAGCATAAACCAACCCAGAAGTGACCAGTTCAACAGAATTAGTCTGCAATTAAGGCTGGGACTGTTCAATTGAGGGACAATAGCAGCCTCTGACAACAAGTACAACCTTCACCAAGAGACTATCTGACACTGTACTGACACCACAAAGCACACAACAACTTCTTTGAAATTCTGAGATCGATATCTATATGATTTCTTTAATTTATAACAACTTTAGTCCTTTATTATACCCTAAACTTTTATTTCTGTTAACTATTATTCCCTTTCCAAAAAACAAACAAACAAAAACACATAAATCTATTTTTTAAACACTTCTTTTATATATATATGAGAAAGAATTTCACCTCCGTTTCCTTTTTTTACATTATTTATACTAGTCTAAATTTTATACTTGGTTCTTAACTTTTGCTTTTCGAAAATTATCAATGTTGTAACTTTAGGAACAAAATCATTAGGATCTGATTTCACTTACAGTTTTGTTTCCTGAATTGATTGCTCTCTCCCCTTTGAACTCTTCCTTTTCTCCTCCTAGGCACCTTCTTGTCCCTCTACCCTTTTCTCTGCTGAATGCAATTCTGTGAATCCCTTTGATTCTTTCTGGATGAGGAGAGTTATGTCACCATTAACCTGGGGTTTTATCTTCTGTACCGTGTAGATGTGGATTTTTGATGCTGCTGTAACCTGGGGACAGAAACCCAGAGGCCAGGACATCGATTCCAGAACTGTAGATCAACATCAAACTTCTTACCTCAAGGAACACTAAAGGACAAGCACACACCCCAGATTTTTCACGTCTACATGGAAAGCAATCTCCACACTCAAACCAGCAAGTTCAGTACAAGAGAACCCACAGCTATTCTCCAGCAAAACAGAAACACAACATTAAATATAAAAGAAGTGCACAAAGCCATATAAAACCCACAAACAGCCCAAAGGACAATCCTGGACAATTCATTTCACTCTAGAGAGAAGACATACAGATCTGCCAGTCACTGCACAGACACAAATTCCATGAAGCATTAAACATTGACAAGTCACTGGTCTAATGCCATACACAAAAGGCAGGATCCACAACACAGTGGAGCTATAAACCTCCAGCGTGCAGAAAGGAGCATGTGCTCCAAACCATAGCAATCTAAACAAAATGAAAAGGAAGAGAAATGTGCAGCTGTTGAAGGTACATGGAAAAAACTGACCAAAACAAAGGAAGAGGTGATAGGAAGTTTACTGGGAAAAGCATTCAGAATAATGAGAGTAGAGATGAAGAAAATCTTGAAAGCTAAGTAGAGTTACCAGTAAATACACTGGAGACCCTGATTGAGAAGAAATAAACATGTTTACCATGGATGCAGAAGAAATAAAGAAGAGTAAAACAGTAATAATCAATGCAATAACTGAGATTAACAACACCCTGGAAGGAACCAACAGTAGAATAAATGAGATAGAGAATTCAGCCTGAATGGTTTCAGAAGTCAATTTAGTTACATTTAGCCTTTATAACTCTGTTCGTGTTTTCTATTTTTTCAAGCAATTCATTAGGTATGATTTACCTAGGATGCATATTGAATATTTCCTTGAACAGAAGAGTTTATATTAAAGCAGAGTAAAATATGAAGGAACTGAAATACTCTTTTTACTCTTAATTATTTCAAAATAGAAATTGGAACTCTGATGATAAACATGTAACTTTATTATTCAAATAAGAGAATTGTAGGAATTTGTTGACATCTCTCAACATTAATTTTAATCTTCAGTATCCTGCATCATCTAACACCTATTTGGTAGATCAGATGTATTAGGATGGTTTTCAAATAATGAAGATGGTTGATGTGTTGACCTAGAAAGACAGGCAGCAATACATCAGGCATTTTTGGCACTGGGGAACATGAATTGCTTGCCTTTTGTCTTTTAGGAAAAGGATCATCATGGGTGACATACTAATGTACAAACCTGAAAACGTAAAAGGCGCCACCCTCAGGCCAAAATAACATTTCTGTAATGGAGATACGAGAATGGTATGGTACAGAGAAATATAAGTAGACATTGCTGCAAAATTTTCATTGGAGCCATTGGTTTAGTGCAGCTACTATGTGAAGCCCCATGAAAAATGCTCAACATAGATTGTGAGATGGAGAGGAAGATGGGAGGGTGTTCCAAAAGGGAGGGATATATGGATATCTATGCTTGATTAATTTTGAGTTCTGATGGAATACAGCAAAATTCTATAAAGCAATTATGCTTTGATTAAAAAAAAACAACAACAACAGCAACAGCAGGTTGACGTATCACAATATGCTGCTGTGGTCTAACTGATATTGATGATGGAGAAGAGAAATAATTTCCACTTGGGGTACTTGTATCAGCAACTATCTGCATGGTAAAATGCTTTTGTATGAATGGCACAATTAATCTTATGCAAGCTGAAAACACATTCTATTCTCTAGTTTCAGAATGGAAGTCAGTGTTATGGTCATCCACATTACCCCTTGCTTTAACATGTTTCTCCTTATAATTTCAGATGAATGAAAATACCATAGGGACACTTTTATTCCCAACTCTTATTTTTATTCTTACTAATTTTGGGGATAACCTCGTTTAAAATATGTTATGATAGAATTGCAACTAAAACCAAAGGTAAAAGTTATTTAGTAACTTTTTCAACCCAGGTAAATCAGAAAAACAAAAAATATTTGACTCCTTTAATCATAAAAAGTTAATAGCATCAAATAATTTCCATTAGTAGTTTTAAAAACGTACATAGTAGTACAAATTATGTTCCTCAAGTAAAATATGTTATAAATCTACAGTAAATACCACTTAAATGGCTTCAGGATTTGTATCTTTTTCTAAGTTTTTGTTTTTTTCCCTGTCAAAATAGAATTTAAGGCATCTTTATTAAACTGGGCAAACAACTAACACTCCCAAGAGAGGACATCACCAGATGGTCAACACTGAAAGCAGATTGATAATATTCCTTGCAGCCAAAGATGGAGAAGCTGTATACAGTCAGCAAAGACAAGACCAGGAGCTGACTGTGGCTCAGATCATGAACTCCTTATTGCAAAATTTAGATTGAAATTGAAGAAAGTGGAGAAAAACACTAGACTATCCAGCTATGACATAAATCAAATTCCTTATGACTATACAATGGAAGTGAGAAATAGATTTAAGGAACTAGATCTGACAGCGTGCCTGATGAACTATGGACGGAGGTTCGAGACATTGTACAGGAGACAGGAATCAAGACTATCCCCAAGAAAAAGAAATGCAAAAAGCAAAATGGCTGTCTGAGGAGGCCTTACAAATAGCTGTGAAAAGAAGGGAAGTGAAAAGCAAAGGGGGAAAGGAAAGATATGCCAATTTGAATGCAGAGTTCCAAAGAATATCAAGGAAAGAAAAGAAAGACTTCCTCAGTGGTCAATGCAATGAAATACAGGGAAACAATAGAATGGGAAAGACTAGAGATCTCTTCAGGATTAGTAGAGATACTGAGGGAACATTTCACGCAAAGATGGGCTCAACAAAGGACACAAATGATAGGGACCAAACAGAAGTAGAAGATATTAAGAAGAGGCGGCAGGAATACACAGAACTGTACAAAAAAGATTTTAACGATCCAGACAATCATGATGGTGTGATTACTCACCTAGAGCCAGACATCCTGGAATGTGAAGTCAAGTAGTTCTTAGGAAGCATCACTATGAACAAAGCTAGTGGAGGTGATGGAATTCCAGTTAAGCTATTGCAAACCCTGGTAAATGATGTCGTGAAACTCAGCAGTGGCAACAGAACTGGAAAAGGTCAGTTTTCATTCCAATCCCTAAGAAAGGCAATGTCAAAGAATGGTCAATCTACAGCACAACTGCACTCATCTCACACGCTAGTAAAATAATGCTAGAAAGATAAAGAAAAAATAAATAAATAAACTAAGATGTGACTTGACCTATAGTGTCCCATACAGTCACATCTATGGTCTTTCCAAAGAGATGTACAGATGTGAGAACACCAAAGAATTGATGATTTTTTTTAAAAATTTTTATTTATTTATTTATTTATTTTTTTCCCAGTGGGTTTGTCATACAATGATATGAATCAGCCATGGATTTACATGTATTCCCAATCCCGATCCCCCCTCCCACCTCCCTCTCCACCCGATTCCTCTGGGTCTTCCCAGTGCACCAGGCCGGAGCACTTGTCTCATGCATCCCACCTGGGCTGGTGATCTGTTTCACCATAGATAGTATACATGCTGTTCTTTTGAAATATCCCACCCTCACCTTCTCCCACAGAGTTCAAAAGTCTGTTCTGTATTTCTGTGTCTCTTTTTCTGTTTGGCATATAGGGTTATTGTTA
>NC_057420.1:1796672-1826916 GCF_019320065.1 Cervus canadensis
GATGGTAGCACCAAAAAAAAAAAAGAAGAAGAAGAAGGTGAAGAGGAAATAAAGAGCCTTTAGATGAGGGTGAATGAGAAGAGTGAAAAACCGTGCTGAAAACTCAACATTCATAAAAAGAAAGATAAGGGCATCATGTCCCATAAATACTCAGCAAAGAGAAGGGGTAAACATGTGGAAACAGTGACAAGCTTAATTTTCTTTGGCTCCAAAATTACTAAGAATGGTGACTGCAGTCATCAAATTAAATGTCACTTGCTTCTTGGTGTAAAAGTGATGAGAAACCTAGGCATTGCATTAAAAAGAATACACACCACCTGAAAAAATTCTCAGTAAATAAGAAATGTCAATTATGATAATAGTAGAGGCTATGGGATGTTGCTGAGTAATGTATATAGCTTTTGATTGATAATTTCTTTAGTATCTCTTTATTGTTAATTCAGTAAGTACTTAAAATACATCATTTGGCAGGCACTCAATCTTAGCTGATGTGCAAGATACATAAGGAAACTTGGGTAGACACAAAACACATAGAAGAATTGGGTATCTGTGGTTAACTTGGTGGGAAGAAAGATAGGTTCTTTCCAATCCCAAGCAAATTGCCTGATTGTAGTTCTAGAAGTACAGTGAAACAGATAGATAATGAAACTGCTAAGGGAAACACATGTCGAGTTTTCCAAGAACTGATCAACATGCTGAGATTCTGCATTCACCACAAGGATTTAAGACTGTCTTTGCTGGAATAGGAAAGCAACAACAAAATATACGTTAGGAACCATAGGGTAGTGTCTTGGTGGAAGGAAATAAAGGCGTGGCATAAGGAGAGCGCAAGAATGACCCTTTATATTACCACTTACAAAATGCTTATCTTTTGCTGACTGTGGTGCAGTCTTTGACTATGTCATGTTATCTTTGGTATCCCAAACATGGTATGATAGTGATCATGATTACTGTGTAGGTTACACCCATATTTTCAAGTATGAAACAAATATTCATTTTTTTTTTTAAATGAAGACAACCTTCTGTTTAACCTCTTAGCTTTCTTTCCAATAACTGACATAATATAATAAAACTGAGAAAGCACTAAAGTATATACTCTTCATTTGCTTTCCCTAATCTGTTCCTTCTCCCTTACCACCCTAACTTAGATACCCAGTCAGTTCAGCCTGAATGATTTCAGAAGTCAATTTAGTTACATTTAGCCTTTATAACTTTGTTCGTGTTTTCTATTTTTTCAAACAATTCATTAGGTGTAATTTACCTAGGATGCATATTGAATGTTTCCTTGAATAGAAGAGTTTATATTAAAGCAGAGTAAAATATGAAGGAACTGAAATACTCTTTTTACTCTTAATTATTTCAAAATAGAAATTGGAACTCTGATGATAAACATGTAACTTTATTATTCAAATAAGAGAATTGTAGGAATTTGGTGACATCTCCCAACATTAATTTTAATCTTCAGTATCCTGCATCATCTAACACCTATTTGGTAGATCAGTTGTATTAGGATGGTTTTCAAATAATGAAGATGGTTGATGTGTTGACCTAGAAAGAGAGGCAGCAATATATCAGGCATTTTTGGCACTGGGGAACATGAATGGCTTGCCTTTTGTAGTTTAGGAAAAGGATCATCATGGGTGACATACTAATGTACAAACCTCAAAACGTAAAAGGCGCCACCCTCAGGCCAAAATAACGGTTCTGTAATAGAGATACGATGTGGTACAGAGAAATATAAGTAGACATTGTTGTAAAATTTTCATTGGAGCCATTGGGCTACTATGTGAAGCCCCATGAAAAATGCTCAACGTAGATTGTGGGATGGGGAGGAAGATGGGAGGGTGTTCCAAAAGGGAGGGATATATGGATATCTATGCTTGATTAATTTTGAGTTCTGATGGAATACAGCAAAATTCTGTAAAGCAATTATGCTTTGATTAAAAAAACAACAACAGCAACAGCAGGTTGATGTATCACAATATGCTGCTGTGGTCTAACTGATATTGATGATGGAGAAGAGAAATAATTTCAACTTGGGGTACTTGTATCAGCAACTATCTGGATGGTAGAATGCTTTTGTATGAATGGCACAGTTAATATTGTGCAAGCTGAAAATACATTCTATTCTCTAGTTTCAGAATGGAAGTCAGAGTTATGATCATCCACATTATCCCTTGCTTTAACATGTTTCTCCTTATAATTTCAGATGAATGAAAATACCATAGGGACACTTTTATTCCCAACTCTTATTTTTATTCTTACTAATTTTGGAGATAACCTCGTTTAAAATATGTTATGATAGAATTGCAACTAAAACCAAAGGTAAAAGTTATTTAGTAACTTTTTCAACCCAGGTAAATCAGAAAAACAAAGAATATTTGACTCCTTTAATCATAAAAAGTTAATAGCATCAAATAATTTCCATTAGTAGTTTTAAAAATGTACATAGTAGTACAAATTATGTTCCTCAAGTAAAATATGTTATAAATCTACAGTAAATACCATTTAAATGGCTTCAGGATTTGTATCTTTTTCTAAGTTTTTGGGTTTTTTTTCCCTGTCAAAATAGAATTTAAGGCATCTTTATTAAACTGGGCAAACAACTAACACTCCCAAGAGAGGACATCACCAGATGGTCAACACCTAAAGCAGATTGATAATATTCCTTGCAGCCAAAGATGGAGAAGCTGTGTACAGTCAGCAAAAACAAGACCAGGAGCTGACTGTGGCTCAGATCATGAACTCCTTATTACAAAATTCAGATTGAAATTGAAGAAAGTGGAGAAAAACACTAGACTATTCAGCTATGACATAAATCAAATTCCTTATGACTATACAATGGAAGTGAGAAATAGATTTAAGGAACTAGATCTGACAGCGTTCCTGATGAACTATGGACGGAGGTTCGAGACATTGTACAGGAGACAGGAATCAAGACTATCCCCAAGAAAAAGAAATGCAAAAAGCAAAATGGCTGTCTGAGGAGGCCTTACAAATAGCTGTGAAAAGAAGGGAAGTGAAAAGCAAAGGGGGAAAGGAAAGATATGCCAATTTGAATGCAGAGTTCCAAAGAATATCAAGGAAAGAAAAGAAAGACTTCCTCAGTGGTCAATGCAAAGAAATACAGGGAAACAATAGAATGGGAAAGACTAGAGATCTCTTCAGGATTAGTAGAGATACTGAGGGAACATTTCACGCAAAGATGGGCTCAACAAAGGACACAAATGGTAGGGACCAAACAGAAGTAGAAGATATTAAGAAGAGGTGGCAGGAATACACAGAACTGTACAAAAAAGATTTTAACGATCCAGACAATCATGATGGTGTGATTACTCACCTAGAGCCAGACATCCTGGAATGTGAAGTCAAGTAGTTCTTAGGAAGCATCATTATGAACAAAGCTAGTGGAGGTGATGGAATTCCAGTTAAGCTATTGCAAACCCTGGTAAATGATGTTGTGAAACTCAGCAGTGGCAACAGAACTGGAAAAGGTCAGTTTTCATTTCCAATCCCTAAGAAAGGCAATGTCAAAGAATGGTCAATCTACAGCACAACTGCACTCATCTCACACGCTAGTAAAACGATGCTAGAAAGATAAAGAAAAAATAAATAAATAAACTAAGATGTGACTTGACCTATAGTGTCCCATACAGTCACATCTATGGTCTTTCCAAAGAGATGTACAGATGTGAGAACACCAAAGAATTGATGATTTTGAACTGCTTTGCTGTGGAGGACTTGTGAGAGTCCCTTGGACTGCAGGAATATCAAGCAGGTGAATCCTAAAGGAAACCAACTTTGAAGAATCACTGGAAAAACTGATGCTAAAAATAAAACTCTGAAGTTTTGTCCATCTGAGGCAAAGGGCAGATTCATTAGAAAAAACCCTGATCTTTAGAAAATGTTTAAAGCAGGAGGAGCAGTAAGTGAGAGAGGTTGAGATGTTTGGATAGCATGAACGATTCAAAGGACATGATCTTGAGAAGCTATGGGAGATGGTGAGGGACAGAGAGGCCTCTGTGCTACAGTCCAAGGGAGCACAAAGAGTCAAACATGGCTTAGTGGCTGAAGAACAATATTTCAGTTAACAAAATGGGTCTTGAAGCTTGATGTTTGGTTCCAAAATATCAGAGAAATAGGAGGAAGGGACCACTCTCTCCCTAACAAATTATCTAAGGATCAACTGCTCATGGAAGAACTTCCCGAAAGAAAAAAAAAAAAAAAAATTGTGAACACTGTTGATTGGCCCAAGAATCCCAGAAAGTCAAACATGTCTTTTCAAAAGGAGGTAGGGAAAAGTAAAAGAGATATAAAGAGAGATAAAGTATTTAGGGGCTGAGACAGGTCTTGGAGAAGAAGTTGTAAATGTGGAGAAGATTGCAGACAATAGTAAACCCTTTCAGATCAATGACAGTGGAGAACTCTGGGATTGCATAGAGCAAAATAATCAAAGGAAAGAAAAACAAAACAAAACAAAAAAAACCCCACATGTTTCTAACTGTAATTACCAGCAGAGAAAAAGCACAGATACTCCTTTCCACCATCATTGAAGTGGACATGGGAGGGATGCTTGGGGTGTAGTAAAAACCCAGCTTTAATGCTTTGAGGACTATCTGACAGAGCTAAAGTGATATAGCAACCTAAACCATGGGGACACCAGAGACAAAATTGCAAAAGACCTTTCTTGAAAGAAGTCTTTATGGCTACATAATGAAAAATGACCCATTCACAGAACACAAGATTTCACATTACAAAATTTCAAATGTGTGTAAGCTGATTGCCATTTATGGCCCTTTGCTTTATGGAGACAGTGAGGAAAGTTCGCATCAGACAGAGGCAGAAGGCAAGAGACTGCTGTTATATCAGCTCCGAGACAAAATCTTCCACCAATCTCTGAGCAGACTGCCAGTAGCTAACAGTATCTTCCCGGGTTCATGCACAGTTCACATAGGCCAGGAGGGTCAAAGCATGAGTTCAGCACCCCTCCAGAGATACAGGGAATTCTTGCAAATTGCCCTTCTAGGAAGCCAACAATGAAGGAAATTTGCATGGCTCAAAATAGCCCAGAGTTAAAACTCCCCTCCAGGCCCTCCCCACCATTCTATGCAAAACATATAACTCTCTCACCTGAAGAAACATATGGACTTTAAGGCTGATTACGTCCAGTTCCCAGCATGTCCAGCCTCTGGCTGATCTCTAAAATTCCTTGCCCAGCCATTTAAGATATAACTATTCGAACAACCTGGGAGAAGAACAGGGCCCCTTAAGACAGTAGTTTTCAACATATATGCCTATATACATCCTTACTATTTTCTTTGGTTAGTGCAGTAGTTTACTAATCTGACTGCTGTCTTTTCTTGCCTCATTAAAGATGATCTGTTCCCTTAAAGTGCTAGTCTCATTCTTTTTCTGAACTTTGCCTTCTCTAACTGCCTTACTCTACAAACAACCTGAGTCGCTGGGATCTGACAGGTACATAAAATGGATGGCCTACCTTAGACAATGTCTTTCCTGCCAACCAGTTTGGACCTGGGAAGGAAACAAAGCACATAGCCAATTGTGTTCAATGTCCTTGCAGAGCACCTGAGAGTCTGAGTGGCTTAGACTTGTAAAGTTCATGAAACACAAGGCCCACTTTAGACAGTGCCTTCACGGATCACCCGGGAAGCTGAGCAGTGTGGACCGAGAATGTACATGTCACCTATGGCAGTGGGAAGCCCACTCCAGTCCATCCACCTTAAGCACTCCCACCCACATATCCCACTGGTGTCTGTTTTCACTGTCCTCCCCCTCACCACTGCCCCACTGATCAAGTGAGGTCAAATGAGGGTCTGCTGTCCCCTCGTGTTATGGTGCAAACCAGTCACATGTAAACTTGTCAGGGAAGAGAATTGCAAACTGAGAAAGTAAAAATAAGCAAAGAAGGGTGAAATAGCCCAGCAGTGACAGGTGCAACAAATTGAAATTCTGAAGTTAATGCAGAAACTGTGCAATTAAGGGACAATAATAACCTTTGAAAACAAGTAGAAGCAGGAAAAAGAGACTAACTGACACTGATCTGACACAACTAAGCTCACAACAACTATAGATAAATTGTTAGATTTTTTATTGTTTTCATGCATTTTTTCCTATAAACATTTTTGGTTCCTTATTATTCCCTTTACTTTCATTTCTATATACTACATTATGAGTTTGAGAAATATTTTGGCTTCTATCTTTTTGCCAGTGTTTTTAGTAGTTTAATTCTATTCTAGGTTATTAGTTTTTGCTTTATGAAACTTTTTAATATATAAATGTTTATCCTTTTAGGGATTCTATCATTAGAATCTATTTTCACTTACGGATTCAATTCCTAAGTTGATTGGCCCGTCGCTTTTTTACTCTCCCTTTTCTCCTCTTAGAAGACTCTATCTCCTTCCTCACTTTGCTCTGTTCCGTATAACTCTGTGAAACTCTTTGACTGTTATTGGCTATGGAGAACTACTTCACCATCAACATTGGGTTTTATCTTCTGTTCTGTGAGTGCAGAATTCATGATGCTATTGTAACCTCAGTTCCAAACCCAGAGGCCACGAAGTCAATTTCAGATCTTTAGATCATTGTTGAACTCCTGACACCAATGAACATTGAAAGAGAACGACATTCAAAAGTTTCCATGTCTACATGGAAATCAAGCCCCGAACGAAGTCACCACTTTCAGTGCAATATAACCCACACCAGTTCTCCAGCGAAACAGAAACACAAAAATGAATATTATAAAAAGCACTTCGTGAAGCCACACCAAACCCATTTACACCACAAAGCACATTACAGGACAATTCATTGCACTTCATAGAGAAATGATCCAGCTCCCCCTGACACACCATAGACACAAGATCCCCCCGAAACATTAAACTTGACTACTTATGAGTCCAATCCCACTCACAAAGATAAGGTTCCTCAGCAAAATGGAGCCATAATCCAGCCTGCAGAAAGGCGACCCAAACCACAGCAATCTAAACAAATGAAAAGGGAGAGAAATATGCAACTGGTGAAAGTACATGATAAAAGTCCACTGAAACTAACAAAAGAAGAAGAAATAGAAATTATCCCTGAAAATAATCCAGAATAATGAGGGTAAAGATGACCAAAATCTTTAAAGCTAAGTGGAGTTGTCAGTAAATACACTGGAGACTCAGACTGAGACGAAATAAGCATGTTTACCATGGATCTAGAGAAATAAAGATGAGTAAAGCAGTAATAATCAATGCAATAACTGAGATTAAAAACACTCTGGAAGGAACCAAGAGTAGAATAACTGAGAAAGAGAAAGAACCAATTAGGTGGAGGTAGAAGGGAGAAAGTAAATGAAACACAGTGGGGTATGAAAAAAAAAAAAAGGAAAACAGGGAAAGCTCTGAGAGTTCTGGGACACTATTAAATGTGCTACCATGAGAACCATAGTTGTTCAAATGAAAACACCCAAAAAAGCAAGGAAAAAATAAAAAGAAAGAAAGAAAGAAAAGAATAAAGAGGGGGTGAATGAGAAAGTTCTTGAAATGATAAAAGTTGAGAGCCTCCATTAAATGGGGAAGGAAATATCTCCCTGAGCCGCAACACATCAGAGTGCCCCAAACAGGAAGAGCTCTAAGTGAAAAACCCCACCACAAATCAAACACTGAAAATTTAAACACAAAATAAACAAGCATTAAGCTCAGTAAGAGGAAAGACATAAATCTACAATTGGAACCCCAGATAGCAGCTGATCTTTCAATAGAAACTCTTCAGGACAGTAGAGGATGGTAGCACATTCTCAAAGTGATGAACAAGCCAAACCTAACACCAACAAGGATCTCACTCAGATATGAAGGAGAAATCATATGGTATAAGCAAAAACTGTGAATATTCATTAATATGAAACTGCTAAACTCTTACTGATGCTATTAAACTGAGGCACTGCGTTCATAAGTCATCAGATTTAGAAAACTCATCAGTGACCATGGATTGGAAAAGGTCAGTTTTTATTCCAAAACCAGAGGGAAAGGCCAAAGAATGTTCAAACAAGCATGCACTTTTGTTCCTTTCACAAGCTAGGTAAGTAAAACTCACAATTCTTCAGCAGTACATAAACCAAGAACTTCCAGACGTGAAAGTTAGACTTGGAAACAATAGAAGAACCAGAGAACAGTTTTGAAACATTCATTGGATACTAGAGGAAACAAGGGCATTTGAGGAAAGTGTGTACTTCTGCTTCAGTGACTCCACTAAAGACATTGGCTGTGTGAATCACAGTAAACTATGGGCAGTTTGAAAGAGACAGGAGTCATACACCTTCTTACCTGTCACCTAAGAAATGTGTTTGCAGGCCAAGATGCAAGAGTTGGAACAATACATGGAACAACCGACCAGTTTAAATCTGGGAAAGGAGAGTGACATGGCTGTACATTATCACTCTGCTTATGTGAAATATATGCGGACTATACTCTTTCAAATGCCAGGCTTGATGAATTATAAGCTGGAATCAAGGTTTCTGGGATAAATTTCAGCAACCTTAGATATACAGATGGGAACACTGTAAAAAGAGAAAGTGAAGAGGAACTAAAGACTGTCTTGATGAGGATGCATGAGGAGAGTAGAAACCTTGCTGAGAACTCAACATTCAAAAGACCAAAACCAGAATGTCTGTTCCCATCATGACTTGGCAAATAGAAGGGGAAAATGTGGACTCAGTGACGGACTTAATTTTCTTTGGCTCCCAAATCACTCTGAATGGTGACTGCAGGCACGGAATTAACAGAAATTTGCTTCCAGGAGGAAAAGATATGACAAACATAGACCTTGTATTAAAAAGAAGAGACATGAGCTTATTAACAAAGGTCCCCTTTGGGGGTAGGGGATAAACCTCTATGGTTTATCCATCAGTCATGTATGGATATGAGAATTGGAATGTCAAGAAGGCTGAGAGCTGAAGAATTGATGCCTTCAAACTGTGATGCTGGAGAAAACTCTTAGGGGTCCGTTGGACTGCAAAAAGATCAAACCAATTAATCCTCCAGGAAACCAACCCTGAATATACTTTTGAAGCACTATACTGCTGAAGCTGAAACGTGAGAATTTCGCCATCCTGATGCAAAGAGCCAACTCTGGAAAACATCATGATGCTGGGAAAGATTGAGGACAGGAGGAGAAGAGGGTGACAGAGAAAGAGATGGTTAGATGGCATTACCAATTCAATGGACATGCGTTTGAGCAAACTATAGGAAACAGTGAAAGAGAGGGACACCTAGTGTGCTGCAGTCCAGGGAGTCACAAAAGAGTTGGACATGACTGAATGACTGAACAACAGCAATCAAAATATCTAGAACAACTTCTTAAAATCACTCTAAAATCTATTTAGTAAAAGAAACAGCAACAACAAAAAAGGTCAACACTTTAAGGTGGAATAGTAGAAGATGGGGTAATGGATTTTTTTTTTTTTAATATGGCAACTATATCAAAGAGACAGTCTTTCAATTGAACAGATTTTCAACATTACATTGAAAGGAAGATTTTATGCAAGCTAGAAGCAACAGAGTGCTCTAGTTACTATACTAATAGTAAACAAAACAGACTTTAAATCAAAAATATTATGAAACAAATGCCATTAAATATATTCAGTTCAGTCACACAGTCATATTTGTTTCTTTGCCACCCTGTGGACTTGAAAGGTTGTTGATGAACCTCGAGAAACTGCTGGGATTCTTGGACCCCGGAGGAGAAAAATCAATTCTGGGGCCAGAGACAAGGGTTGATCACTCAGAGCTTTTGTGTAATAAAGTTTTACTAAAGTATAAAGGAGATAGAGAAAGCTTCTGACATAGACATTACAGGGGTAGAAAGAGTAGCACCTTGCTAGTGATAGCAGTGGAGTTATATATTCTCCAATGAATCAAAAGAATGTCTGGAGGTTGTAAAGACCTCACCAGACCTATTCCCACAATTTACATTTTAAGACAACATCATTAGCCAGAAGATTTAATCCAGAAACTGACCTCTGGCAGGATACATTATTGCTATATAATCTTAAGGAAAGTAGAGGAAATTAAAAGAAAGAGAAAAAAAAAAAAAAGTTTGTCCTTTCTTCATCTTTGAGAATTCCAGGACTTTCTCTCCTTGGGGACCCCTAGACTTCTTATTGACCTCTGTAAGATATGACTCATCCCCCTCTTTTCTTTTAGAAGAATTATGTTGCCAAGGGAAACTACTTCCTGCTCTTTAGGGGCATGGTCCTTAAATTGTTGAGGCATCATATTCTCCTAACCCTCATATTGAGGATCTCTGATGCAGGAGCCCCAAGAAATAGTTGGAGGAGGCTGTGGAACTTGTATGAGTTTGGGCAATAATGTGTAAATTAAAAGCTTTTAGATGCTTAGAAAACCCAATTATACAGTTAAAAATCATAAGGCAAATCAGTCATTAATCCAAGTTACATTACGAAAAGCTACATTATGTCCATAGTTACATCAGTCCATCTTAAAATTGATAGATGTCATCAGTTTAAGAGGCATCACATGTGATTGCTGTTGAAGGTATTTACAACCTTGGAGAACGTCTTTTCCTTGAAGTGTCCAGCAAGGGAAGCCTTCCTGTGATGAAGAGGGGAGTGCCCCACAGACCCAGCAGTTTGGCTGTGGAACCCAGCGTAGGACTGAGCCCAGGACAGGAAGACATTGTCTTGAGGATCCAACGACAGACTCAGGGTTTTTGGAGTCAGCAGAGGTAGGCTCACATAGATTATCAGGCCCATCTGAAAAGTACAAAGTCAGAGCACAGAAAGTAAAGACATAAAATGAGGTCACTTAGTTCTGGTCAGGGTGCCAGCTCTTAACTCATGAGTGATGTACCCATGAATCAATTCCTGGCACTTTGACAGCTGTGGGAGAAGAAAAAAATAACCTGATAAGGGCCTAGCCAGAGGGGTTCAAGGGATGAGCACCAAGACCACAATGTTTTTTATGAGGACCTCTGTTCCTGGCTCAAATAGAGGCTTGCTTGGGTCAGGAGTCATCTCCGAGTTCTGTTATTGCCTTTTGAAAAGCTGAGAGCTGAGTTACACAACTAGTTAATTCCAAGGCTTTACGGTCTATCACAATGTCTTTGCATAAGAAAGGCCTTCCATAAATACATTCAAAGGGGGGAAGTCCCTCCTTTTTTGGGGTAGTTTGCACCCTCATTAAAGATCTGGGTAGGACTTTAACCCACTTGTCCCAAGCCTCTTCAGTTAATTTGTGCAGATGTCTTTTGATAATGTCATTAGCTTTTTCAACCTTTTCTGAGGATTGGGGTCTCCAGGAACAGTGCAAGTGATATTCTATTCCAAGAGTTTTAGACACCCGCTGAGTTACAATAACTGTAAAGACGGAGCCATTGTCACTCTGAAGGCTCCATGCAGCCCAATCCTGGGGATAATTTCATGGATTGAAATATCTGTAACCTCTTGTGCCTATTCACTATGACAGGGAAAATCCTCAATCCATCCAGTAAAAGTATCCACCCAAACTTGTAAGCAAGAATATTCATTCACTTTTGGCATATGAATAAAACTAATTTCCCAGTCTTCTCCAGGATACTTTCCACTTCCTTGCAATCCAGATTTTGCTAGCTTTTCAGCCTTTGGGTTATGCTTCTGACAAACCTCACATTTTTTTTTTTCATAATATTCTTTAAAATTTTCATTACATTTTTATCTTCAAACAAACAGGAAGCCATCTGGTAAGCACTCTCTGCACACAAATGAAAACTCTGGTGAAAACACTTAAGAATTTTCCATTGAGCATTTTCAGGAATTATTAATCATCTATCTTCAGACTGTAACCACCCTTTGTCAGTAATCTTTACTCCTTTTTTCTCATATCTTTCTAATTTATGCTCAGTATATTGTGTGTGTGTGTGTGTGTGTGTGTGTGTGTGTGTGTGTGTGTGTGTGTGTGTGTGTGTGTGTTTCCTGTTCCACAGGAGCTGTCCAGTTCAAAGGCATCTGTACTGAAAGGGTTTCATAGAGTGCCACTTTTCTGGCTTGACAGTCAGCCAGCTGATTACCTTCGGCTACTTTACTCCCATCTCTGCTGTGCCATTTGCAATGCACAACTTCTACTACCTTAGAAAAATATATAGCAGTTAAAAGTCTCTCAATGTCTCTGAAATGTTTAATAGGTTCTTCTATTGCTGTTTTAAACTGTCTTTCTTTCCATATTGCAGCATGAGCATGTAAAGTTAAATAAGCATACTTAGAATCAGTGTAGATATTTAGCAGCTGTCCTTTGCTCAACTCGAGAGCTCCAGTCATAGCCATAGATCAGCTAACTGAGCACTGGTTCCCTGGGACAGAGATTTAGTTTCTAAAACCTGTTCAGCATTCACCAAAGTGTAACCTGCTTTATGTTTTCCATCCCAAACAAAAGAACTACCATCTGTAAATATTTCCATATCAAGAGTGTCTAATGAGATGTCCCTTAGATCTTCCCGAGCTGCATAATTTAAAGGTAGGAATTGGGAACAATTGTGATCAAGTGCTTCATTTTCCTTCTCAGAAAGGAAAGTTGCAGGATTTAAATTTCCACAAGCTTTAAGCTTAGTCACTGGTCCTGCTAGCAACAATAACTGATATTTAAGAAGCCTATTGTCTGTCATCCAAATATTCACCTTATAAATTCAGATTCCACTCACATCATGAGAAGTCAATATGTAAGGTTTCATCCATTAATTTCAGTTAAAGCTTCAGGTGCTAATAAAACTGTTGCCTCAATTACTCTTCGACAGTGGGGCCACCCTTGAGGAATTACATCTAATTCTCTGCTTCGATAAGAAATAGGTTGCTGGTGACGCCCTTGCGGTTGTGTCAAAACTCCCAAGGCCATACCTTTTCTTTCAGTGACAAACAAGTTAAATTCTGACCCTGTGGTTAAGTTTAGAGCAGGAGCTTGGAGGAGAGCAATCTGAAGAACCTTAAAAGCCTTTTGAGCATCTGAGACCAAGCCAGTTTGTCAGTTTGGGCCTGCTGAGTTTCAGCTATAAGTTTGTATAAAGCCCAGGCAAGATCCCGATAACCCAGAATCCAAATTGGACAGTAACCTGCGATTCCCAAAATCCCTTTCAATTGTCTTAAAATCATAGGTAAGGGATGATTTATTAGAGGTTTAATTGTCTCGGGGCATAAGATCCTAGTCCCTTCTGATATGATTAGGTGCAGATAGCTAACAGATTGTTGACAAAGCTGAGCCTTTTCTCTTGATGCCTTGTAACCGCAGCCTACCAGAAAGTTTAAGAAATCTTTGAGGTTCGTAAACTAGCTTGCTCTGCCTCAGCACAGAGTAAAATATCATCTACATATTGTAACACCACTGCTTCGGAGCTATTAAACTTTTGTAGATCCCATGACAAACTTTGTCCAAATAAGTGAGGACTGTCACAAAATCCCTGGGACTCAAAGGCAAATAGAAATTGACTTTCCTCTGCCAAGGCACTGAAAGGAAGCATCTTTTCAATCAACTACTGAGAAATATTTGGTTCACTCAGGAAATCAGACACTAGAGTGTTAGGACTAGACACCACAGGGTGTAAAGGAACTACAGCCTCCTTTATCACTTGTAAATCTTGAACTAGTCTCCATTTACCATTTGATGTCTTTATACCCAAAATAGGAGTGTTGCAGGGACTGTTACAGGGAATTAATAGTCCCTGCTCCTTTAAATTTTCAATGATGAGTTTTAACCATTCCTTAACCTCAGGTTTCTGAGGATTCTGCTTCTTAAGTGGACATAAGTGTGGATCTTTGAGCTTGACAACTACAGAAATAGCATTTTGTGCTCGACCCACAGATTTTTCATCAGCCCATACTCTAGGATTCACATTTTGTTCAACTAAAGGGAGAGAAAGGGAGGGCTCCATATTCATGAAAACAGAGGGATGGACCTTGCTCAGTATATCCGTCCCCAAAAGGCGTGAGGGGGATTCTGGCACGATGAGAAACTTGTGTGAAAATAGCACAGAATTTCAGTTGCAAGATAGAGAATAACTGAAATAAAACCTTTTGGATTGTCCAGACAGTCCCATTACGGGAGCGGATCAGGAAGAAAGTGGCCAGGGACTTCAGTAAGCACGGAGTAAGTTGCCTCAATATCTAAAAGGAAGTTGACAGATTGGCCTCCCACCGTTATCAGTTCCCGGGGTTCCTCAGGTGTAATTAGGATGGGAGCTTGTGTGGGGACCCCTGCGCACCTTCAGTCCTGATGGTCTTGAGAGTCAGACCCCTGAGACCAACGCCTCTGGGGGCAGTCTCTCCTCCAGTGTGGTCCCTTGCAGACCGGACATGGAGCCGGGGGCTGCTTAGATGCCTGAGGGCAATCCTGCTTGAGATGCCCCTCCTTTCCACAGTAATAACAAGCCCATCCCTTTTCACCTGGGTCCCTCTGGGCATTTTTCTCAGGCTGTTTAAGAATGGTTTTCATAGCCACTGCGAGAGCTTCTGCCTGTTCCTTTGCCTTTCTCTGCCTTTATTTCTTTTCCTCATATTCCCTACCATAATAGACTGAGCCAGTTGTAACAGATTATCTAAAAACTGATTTGTTCTATATGTCCGTTTTGATAACTTACAGCAAATATCTGGAGCTGACCGATTGAGAAATCTATCCTTTAAGATCACTTTTCCCTCTTCACTTTCAGGATCAATCTCAGTGAATCTGTGAAGGGCTTCTCTCAGTCTATCTAGGAATTTACCAGGAGCTTCCTCTCCTCCTGTTCTATGTCTGCCAGTTTGCCATGGTTTAAAGGCTTAGAACGCGCCTGCCTGAGTCCTTCAAGAATACATCTGACAAAATGACTCTGATCCCATCTTCCTTTAGCAGTGTTATAGTCCCAGTCTAGTTCTGTAGCTGGGACCGCCGGACTCCCAGTGATGCTGTGGCCATGCAGTATCACATAGGAAGACCAAGTGTGTCTTCTTTAAGCCCTGGGGATCAAATCTATCTCAGCTTTTCAGGATATAGTTAAAAGGAGTGAGGCTGGAATTGTTAGCTCCCATTTGTAAGAGAGGAAAAAAAGCGACCAGTGCCATTTTTTCTACCAGAGGTGTCCCTCCCTGCTCTAGATGGAGGTGTAGACAGACTTTACACCAAAACCTTTCCTTCCTGGTCAGACTTAGCCTGTCCCTTACCAACACAGACGTCACAATCGTCCCTCCCGGTTCTACCACTGAGAGAGGCTGGGGATGCACCAGGGGTAGACCTGATGGCATCCCTGACTCACGTCCAGCTCTTCACCTCGCTTGCCTCTGATGCTACACGGGGTGCAATCACAGTAACCTTCTGGAATGCTTCCCAAGCTAAGACCTCTGGGGGAAACATTTGTCAACTGAGTGCCTGTGCAGGACCCTGAATATATTCCTGACCACAATAAGACCTGCACAAACTTTAAACTGAGATGTTCCTTCCAAGCGTCACCACACCAGTATAAGAGCCTCCTCTGATCCACTAAGAGCCAGTGTTACCAAAGTGGGGGGGGGGAGGGAGGGGAATTGCAGTTCCAATCCGAGTAACCTTTAACCTCAGAGATGCTCTGGGAGCTAGAGCCCCATCTAGCTCCCATACTTTCCATGCCTAGCGAGGCTAGGTGCTTCCTGACTACCAATCCCAGTTTGAGACCTAGACCACAGTAGAGTAGCAACATGGATCACAAGTCCCTGGAAAGCCTGTGATCTGATAGATTAGGTTAGTACTTCTAATTCCCAAGGAGTTATGAAATGGTCAAAGAAACCGAAAAATTTGACCAGAAAAGGAGAGTTCGGTCCACACGCTTTGCCCGTTTCTGATCGGTTCCTGAAGGAGACATTAGTTGCCTCTTGGCACTGGCAGGTCGGTATAAACTCCCAACAGCTTTCTGCCATAAGCCTTATGAGGTCGCCGTGGAACCGCAGAGTAGGGCTCCTCACTTGCGTCACGCAGGATATTTCATTCATCACACAAGCACACTGTAGAGTTAGTAAAGTACAGCGGAAAACGTGTTCACTAGAAGAACAAAGAGCTAGAGCTCCAAGCATTCTTATCTTGTCCTGAAGGATCCCAGATGAGCTCCCAACATGAAAGGTTGTTGTTGAACAATAAGACGCCGGGATTCTTGGCCTCTGAAGGAGACAAATTCAATCCGGGGCCAGAGACAAGGCTGGATTTCTCAGAGCCTTTGTGTAATAAAGTTTTATTAAAGTATAAAGGAGATAAAGAAAGCTTCTGACATAGGCATCAGAAGGGGGCAAAAGAGTACCCCCCTTCTAGTCAGCAGCTGTATGTTATATAATCACACACAGTCTGTTAATGAAAAGAAAGGAATGTCTTAAAATTTAGAATGGCACCAGATAATTCATCCCCGGCCATAAAAAGATTGACTTGAATCTTGTAGAAGGGCAGATTACCACACAAATAGTTTCGTTTACATAGATTAGGGAACAATACCTGAGTAAGTAGGTTGGGCCACTTGGTGGAACTTACAGAGTCTGGGGTAAATTAACATAGCTTTATGATAAACATTTATATTAAAAAAAAAATGTTTTGGTTAACTCAAGGTTTGAGAATAGTTAGCTTCAGGTGAAACCCAGTGTCATGGCAACACAGCATTTTAAGAGACACCTCCTTTTAACTTTGTATAAAGAAGGAAAAACATATCGCTGGTTTGTTTCCTCCTGCCGCTTAAGAGAGATAATAATGTCTGGCACTTGCAGCCTATTTCCTCTGATTGGAGAACCATGGCCTTCCTGCCTGTTACCCTCTCAAGAGGAGGCTCTTATACTGGTGTGGTGATACTTGAAAGGAACATTTCCGTTTTATGCTCGTATCAGTCTTATTGTGGTCAGCAATATACTCAGGGTCGTGCACAGGCAGTCAGGTGACAAATGTTTCCCCCAGAGGTCTTATCCTGGGAGGGATTCTGGAAGGTTACTCTGATCATACCCTGGGTGGCATCAGAGGCAAGCAAGGTTTTAATGGTGAGGAGCTGGACGTTAGTCAGGAATACAATCAGGTCTACCCCTGGTGCATTTCCACCCCATCTTTGTGGTAGAACTGAGAGGGAAGAGTAGGTCACCTGCATTGTTAAGGGACAGACTAAGTCTGACTAGGAAAGGAAAGCTTTGGTGTAAAGTTTGTCTATACCACCATCTAGTACAGGGAGGGACAGCTCTGGTAGAAAGATGGTACTGGTATATTTTATCTTTTACAAATAGGACCTAACATTTCCAGGCTCACTCCTTTGAACTGTAACCTGAAAAACTGGGATATACTTGATCCCCAGGACTTAAAGAAGACACACCTGGTCTTCCTATGTGATACTTCATGGCCATGGTACCCACTGGCCAATGGCCAACGGTGACCAATGGAGAGTCTCTTAAGAAAAATGTTGTTTTACAATTAGACCGGCTTGTAGAAAACAAGGGGGATGGGTAAAGGTAGCATATATGTTGCCCATTTTCTGTCTGCAAAATATGCCAGACTTGTGTCATAAGGGTATAGATTAGGGTGTGACACCTTCAGCTCCTTCCTGTCCTCCTACTTTGCTAGATGAGATGGAGGACAGGAGACAAAGAGATAAAGAAAAACAGGTTTCTCCAATCTAGCCCTGGGATCATAAGTGCAGAGCAGCCAGACAAACTGAGGAACACCCACACAAGCTGTTGCATCTTCATGAAGCACCCACCAGGAAAAATAATCAGTCTATTAGAGTTAATAAACCTTTTTCTTATCAAAAAATACAAAGAATCAAGGAGGATATGGCAGACTATTTAGAGGACCCAGAAAAATATATTAGAGCTTTTAACGGAGTTACGCTGTTTTATCACCTTGCTTGGAAGGATGTGATGTATATCTTGGGACAAACTCTGGCTCCGGACTCAAAACCTCGAGTTCTGGGAAAAGCGATTGCTTATGGAGATGAATGACTTAGTAATGAATCAGTAGAGAAGAGGGAGGACTAGATAACTGCCCTCCCCACTGGGTATCAGGTGGTCCCATTTAAAGAACCAGACTGGGACTACAAAACCATTAAAGGAAGATGAGATCAGAGTCACTTTGTCAGATGTATTCTTGAAGGACTCAGCCAGGTGAGTACTAAGCCTTTAAACTATGGCAAATTGACAAACAAAGTAAAGGAGAAGGAAGCTCCTGGTAAATTACTAGGTAGACTGAGAGAAGCCCTTCACAGATTTGCAGAGACAGATCCTGAAACTGAAGAGGAAAAAGTGATATTAAGTGATAAGCTTCTCACTCAGTCGGCTCCAGATACCCGCTGTAAACTATGAAAATGGCTGTATGGGCCAGATCAGACTTTAAATGATCTGTTACAACTGGCCCAGGCAGTCTATATGGTAGGAATATGATGAATGAAAGAAATGCCAAAAAAGACACAGGACCAGGCAGAAGCCCTCACAGTGGCTATGAAAACCGTTCTTTAACAGCCTGAGAAAAATGCCCAGAGGAACCCAGGTGAAAAGGGATGGGCTTGTTATTACTGTGGAAAGGAGGGACACCTCAAGTGAAATTGCCCTCAGCCATCCAAGACACTGCCATGTCCACTCTGCAAGGGACCACACTGGAAAATAGACTGCCCCTAGAGGTGTATGTTTCAGGGGTCAGACTCTCAGGACAATCAGGACTGAGGGTGCCCGGGGGTCCCCACACAAGCTTTCATCCTAATTACACCTGAGGAACCCCAGGTATTAATAACTGTGGGGCGCCAATCAGTCGATTTCTTTTAGATACGGGGTCAACTTATTCAATGTTTACTGACGCCCCTGGACCACTTTTTTCCCAATCCACTTCCGTAATGGGACTCTCTAGACAAGCCAAAAAGTATTACTTCAGTGTTTCTCTAAGTTGTAACTACGATTCTGTGCTATTTTCACATGAATTTGATCATACCAGAATCTCCCTAACCCCTTTTGGGGACGGATATCTTGAGCAAGATCCATCCCTCTGTTTTCATGAATATGGTGCCCTCCCTTTCTCTCCCTTTAGTTGAACAAAATGTGAATCCTAGAGTATGGGCTGATGAAAAATCTGTGGGTCGAGCACAAAATGCTATTTCTGTAGTTGTCAAGCTCAAAGACCCACACTTATGTCCACTTAAGAAGCAGAATCCTCAGAAACCTGAGGTTAAGGAACGGTTAAAACTCATCATTGAAAATTTAAAGGAGCAGGGACTATTAATTCCCTGTAACAGTCCCTGCAACACTCCTATTTTGGGTATAAAGACATCAAATGGTAAATGGAGACTAGTTCAAGATTTACAAGTGATAAAGGAGGCTGTAGTTCCTTTACACCCTGTGGTGTCTAGTCCTAACACTCTAGTGTCTGATTTTCTGAGTGAACCAAATATTTCTCAGTAGTTGATTGAAAAGATGCTTCCTTTCAGTGCCTTGGCAGAGGAAAGTCAATTTCTATTTGCCTTTGAGGACCGTATGCAGCCAGCTTCTCAGTTAACCTGGACAGATTTGTCCCAGGGATTTTGTGACAGTCCTCACTTATTTGGACAAAGTTTGTCATGGGATCTACAAAAGTTTAATAGCTCCGAAGCAGTGGTGTTACAATATGTAGATGATATTTTGCTCTGTGCTGAGACAGAAGAAGCTTGTTCACAAGCCTCAGAAGATTTCTTAAACTTTCTGGTAGGCTGCGGTTACAAGGCATCAAGAGAAAAGGCTCAGCTTTGTCAACAATCTGTTAGCTATCTGCACCTAATCATATCAAAAGCGACTAGGGTCATAGGCCCTGAGATAATTAAACCTCTAATAAATCATCCCCTACCTATGACTTTAAGACAATTGAGAAGATTTTTGGGAATCACAGGCTACTGTCCTATTTGGATTCTGGGCCATGGGGAACTTGCCTGGCCTTTATATAAACTTATAGCTGAAACTCAGCAGGCCCAAACTGACAAACTGATTTGGTCTCCAGATACTCAAAAGGCTTTTAAGGTTCTTCAGACTGTTCTCCTGCAAGTTCCCGCTTTAAGTTTGCCCACAGGGTCAGAATTTAACTTGTTTGTCACTGAAAGAAAAGGTATGGCCTTGGGAGTTTTGACACAACCCTGAGGGCCTCACCAGCAACCCATTGCTTATCTAAGCAAAGAATTACATATAATTGCACATGGGTGGCCCCACTGCCTAAGAGTAATTGGGGCCACGGTTTTATTAGCACCTGAAGCTTTACAAATAATTAATGGATGAAACCTTACTGTACTGACTTCTCATGATGTGAGTGGAATCTTAAATTTAATTCTAAGGTTTATATTTGGATGACAGACAGTAGACTTCTAAATATCAGTCACTGTTGTTAGATGGACTAGTAACTAAGCTTAAAGTTTGTGGAAATTTAAATCCTGCCACTTTCCTTCCTGAGAAGGAAAATGAAACACCTGATCATGATTGTTCCCAATTTCTAACTTTAAACTATGCAGCTCGGTAGGATCTAATGGATACCCCATTAGACAATCCTGACATGGAAATATTTATAGACAGAAGTTCTTTTGTTCGGGATGGAAAGCGTAAAGGAGGTTATGCCATGGTGACTGCAGAACAGGTTTTAGAAACAAAATCTCTCCCCCAGAAAACCAGTGCCCAATTAGCGGCACTTGTGGCTCTGACCCAAGCTCTAGAGTTAAGCAAAGGGCAGTGAGTAAATATCTACACTGATTCCATGTATGTTTATTTAACTTTACATGCTCATGCGGCGATATGGAGAGAAAGACAGTTTAAAACAGCAACGGGAGAACCTATGAAACATTTCAGAGAGATTGAGAGACTTTTAACTGCTATCTATTGTCCTAAAGAAGTAGAGGTTATGCGTTGCCAAGGGCACAGCAGGGATGGGAGTAAAGTAGCTGCCGGTAACCTGTTAGCTGACTCTCAAGCCAAAAAAGCGGCACTTTACAAAACCCCCTCCCTACAGATGCCTTTAATCTGGACAGGTCCTGTGGAGCAGGAAAAACCACAATATGCTGAGGAAGAATTAGAAAGATATGAGAAAAGAGGAGCAAAGATTACTGATAAAGGATGATTACCGTCCAAGGATGGATGATTAATAATTCCTGAAAATGCTCAGTGGAAAATTCTTAAGGGTTTACATCAGAGTTTTCATTTGGGTGTAGAAAGTACATACCAGATGGCTTCTCATTTGTTTGAAGATAAAAATGTAATGAAAACTTTAAAGAATATTTTCAAACGGTGTGAGGTTTGTCAGAAAAAAAAATAACCCAAAGACTGAAAAGTTAGCAAAATCTGGATTACAACAAAGTGGAAAGTATCCTGGAGAGGACTGGGAAATTGATTTTGCTTATATCTCAAAAGCTAATGGATATTCTTGCTTACAAGTTTGGGTGGATATTTTTACTGGATGGATTGAGGCTTTCCCCTGTCGTAGTGAACAAGCTAA
Source organism: Cervus canadensis (assembly GCF_019320065.1). Classification (NCBI taxonomy): domain Eukaryota; kingdom Metazoa; phylum Chordata; class Mammalia; order Artiodactyla; family Cervidae; genus Cervus; species Cervus canadensis. The sequence goes on from NC_057420.1 coordinate 1,818,104, forward strand.
GGAGGTTATAAAGATTTTAATCCATAAAATTATCCCCAGGTTTGGGCTGCCACGGAGACTTCAGAGTGACAATGGCTCCGTCTCTACAGCTTCTGTAACTCAGGGGGTGTCTAAAGCTCTAGGAATAGAGTATCACTTACACTGTTCCTGGAGGCCCCAATCCTCAGGAAAGGCTGAAAAAGCTAATGACATTATCAAAAGATATCTGCACAAATTAACTCAAGAAACACAGGAAAACTGGATTAAAATCCTACCCATAGCTTTAATGAGGGTTCAAACTGCCCCAAAAAAGGAGGGACTGCCCCCCTTTGAATGTATTTATGTAAGGTCTTTCTTAGGCACAGACATTGTTATAGACCCTGAAGCCTTGGAGTTAACTAATTATGTAACTCAGCTCTCAGCTTTTCAACAGGCATTAGCAGAACTCAGGGAGATGACTCCTAACCCAGCCTCTGAATTCAGCAAGCCTCTATTTGAGCCAGGAACTGAGGTCCTCATAAAAACATTGGGATCTGGGGGCCCATCCCTCAAGCCCCTCTGGGAAGGCCCTTACCAGGTTATTCTTTCTTCTCCCACAGCTGTCAAAGTGCAAGGAATTGATTCATGGGTACATCACACTCGAGTTAAGAGGTGGCGCCCTGACCAGAATTAAGTGATGTCATTTTATGTTTTTACTTTCTATGCTCTGACTTTGTACTTTTCAGATGGGCCTGATAATCTATGTGAGCCTACTTCCGCTGACTCCAGAAATCCTGAGTCTGCTGTTTGATCCTCAAGACAATGCCTTCCTGTCCTGGACTCACTCCTATGCTGCATTCCACAATCAGTCTAACTGCTGGGTCTGCGGAGCACTCCCCTCTTCATCAGTGGAAGTCTTCCCGTGGTGGACATTTTCCACTTCAAGGAAAAGACATTCTCCAAGTCTGCAAATACCTTCAAAAACAATCACATGTGATACCTCTTCTTCGCTGATGGCATCTAACAACCCTAGAATGGACTGGTGCAACACTTTGTACTTTAATTATGGACATAACATGACTTTTAATTTTAATTATATATTGTCTTGGTTTAATGACTATTTTGCTGCACATAAGACAAATAGGTCTAGATCTGATGTTTTTTTACCTGACGTTTATCACATATGGGATGAGGTTATATGGCTAACTCCTGAAAAAGGACATATAATATCTACTGCCCCTATATGCTGGGAACAAACAGAGCCATCTCGCAAAGTTAGCCAACAACTTAATTACAATGATTAGAAACAGTTGGGATTTTTGCCTCAGGAAATATGTAACATAATCATTCCCGTGTTTTCCAAACCCAGTTCAGGATCTCCCTTTGTCTGGCCAGGCACTAATTGGAACTGGATATCTCAGTCATGCTGGCTTACTCCAAACGGGACTTATTGGATATGTGACTCTTACCTATGGGCTTGGCGTCCCCCTGGTTGGATAGGGAGATGCACCCTGGGTCTAGCCTTTACTCATGGCTTTATATTTTCAGAGCTTCCAGAAAAGTCTGCTAATTTACCCCACCTTAAAACTCAGTGGGCAAGGTCTGTATTTCACTGGTATGATTATTGGGCTGCAGTGTTTGTTCCCTCTTTGGGAACTACAGATGTTATGCTACGAGTGGATGCTTTGACTAATTTTACTCAACAGGCATTACAAGATTCTCAAAAAGCTCTTTCAACTCTTAATGTTGAACAAGCACAGATTAGAAAGGTGGTTTTACAAAACAGATTGGCTTTAGATATTCTGACAGCTACACAAGGAGGAACTTGTGCCATTATTCACACTCAGTGCTGTACATATATATCTGATATGAGCACTAATGTTACTCATTTTACTAAACACATGAACAAGATGATTGGGGCCATGGATACCCCTGAAGCCTCAATTGCCTCACTTTGGGAGACATTAACTAGTTCCCCGTAGTGGAAAACTATCTTAATTACAATAATTCTGATTGTTTTGTTTTTGCAGTTTGCTCTCTGCATCTGTAACTGTGTAACTGGATTTGTTTCTAGTTGCATAAAAGCTTTTAAGTTACAAATGGTTGCTCAAACTCCTGCTCTCACTGTAGCTTCTTCTGACTACTATTTGGGGCCCCTGGATCAGACATCCTCAGTATGAGGATTAGGAGAATATGTTGCTTCACCAATTTAGGGACAACGCCCCTTGTCAGCTCAGAAGCAGTTATGGAATGAGAACGACACCCCTTTTCCCTAGGCAACATAATTCTCCTAAAAGAAAAAGGGGGAATGAGAGGGTAACAGGCAGGAAGGCCAGGGGTCTCCAAACAGAGGAAAGAGGCTGCAAGTGCCAGACATTTTTATCTCTCTTAAGCGGCAGGAGGAAACAAACCAGCGATATGTTTTTCTTCTCTATACAAATTTAAAAGGAGGTTTCTCTTAAAATGTGTTGCCATGACACTGGATTTCACCTGGATTTCACTATTCTCAAACCTTGAGTAAACCAATACATTTTTTTTTTTTTTAATGGAAATGTTTATTATAAAACTATGTTAATTTACCCCAGACTCTGTAAGTTCCACCAAGTGGCCCAACCTACTTACTCAGGTATTGTTTCCTAATCTATGTAAACAAAACCATTTGTGTGGTAATCTGCCCTTCTACAAGATTCAAGTCAATCGTTTTATGGCCTGGGATGAATTATCTGGTGCCATTCTAAATTTTAAGACATTCCTTTCTTTTCGTTAACAGACTGCGTGTGACTATATAACATACAGCTGCCGACTAGAAGGGGGGTACTCTTTTGCCCCCTTCTGATGCCTATGTCAGAAGCTTTCTCTATCTCCTTTATACTTTAATAAAAGTTTATTACACAAAGGCTCTGAGAGATCCAGCCTTGTCTCTGGCCCCGGATTGAATTTGTCTCCTTCGGAGGCCAAGAATCCCGGCGTCTTATCATTCAGCAACAACCTTTCACTCTGGTCCACTAAAAGCCATTGTACCAAAGGGGGGGGGGGAGGGGCGGGAATCATAGTACTTTCAATCCGAGTAACCTTTAACCTCAGAGATGCTCTTGAAGCCAGAGCTCCATCTAACTTCCAAACGTTTAATTGCTAGCAAGGTTAGGTGCTTCCTGTCTACTAATCCAAGTTTAGGACCTAAGTAATAGTACGCAGTAATAGCATAGATTACACATCCCTTGAAAGCCTATGATGCAACAGATTAGGTTAGCACTTCATTTCCAAGTAATTATGAAATGGTCAAAGAGACCAAAAACTTTGACCGAGAAAAGAGAGTTCAGTCTACATGTGTTGCACATTTCTGGTCGGCCGCTGAAGGAGACGGTGTGTGCCTCTCAGCATTAACAGTTCGGTATAAACCCCCAACAGATTTCTGCCATAAACTGTATGAGGTCACTGTGGAACCACAGATCAGGGCTCCTCACTTGCGTCATGCAGCATGTTTCATTCATTCATGCAAGCACACCATAGTTAGTAAAGTACAGCAGAAAACATGTTTGGTAGGAGAGCAAAGAACTAGAGCTCCAAGCATACTTACCTTGTCATGAAGAATCCCAGACAAGCCTCCAAGATGAAAAGTTGTTGCTGAGCCTCAAAAAGACACCAGGATTCTTGGCCTTTAGAGGAGAAAAATTCAATCTGGGGCCAGAGATGAGGCTTGATTGCTCAGAACTTTGTTTAATAAAGTTTTATTAAAGTATAAAGGATATAGAGAAAACTTCTGACATAGATATTATAAGGGGGTAGAAGGAATAACCTCTTGCTAGTGTTAGCAGTGGAGTTATATACTCTCCAATGAATCAAAAGAATGTCTGGAGGTTGTAAAGACCTCACCAGACCTACTCCCATAATTTACATTTTAAGATAACAGATTAGCCAGAAGGTTTAATCTGGAGACTGCCCTCAGACAGGATACATTATTATTATATAACCCTAAGGAATGCAGGAAAGAAAAAAAAAAGTTTGTCCTTTTTTCCTCCTTGAGAATTCCAGACCTCTCTCTCCTTGGGCACCCCTAGACTTCTTATCAACTGTCCTAGGAAATGACTGTCTCAGACTGCAGCATTCCAGATCCCCATGTCCAAAACCAACTCCAGGAGTTTTCTTGAACTCCTGTCCATTATGTTGGTAATGCCATCCAACCGTACATCCTCTGTTGTCCCCTTCTCCTCTTGCCTTCAATCTTTCCCAGCAACAGAGTCTTCCCAAATGAGTCAGTACTTCACTTCAGGTGACCAAATATTGGAGTTGCAGCTTCAGCATCAATCATTCTAATGATTATAACAGATAATCTTTATACTAATGATATATGGGTATATCACATACACACACACACACACACACACACACACACACACACACAAAGTTCATATCATCAAAGAGTTAGAGTTACCTAATATTGGAATTGTTTCTCTGACTTTAAGCTAACATGAAGTGTAAAACCTGCCAAACATGACCCAGAATTATAATCCAACAATAAATATCCAGTAATAAATATTCAAATAAATCAAGAAGATAATAAGACCACGAAGGTAAGAGAAAACCTAAATGAAAATACCAAGCAGTAGGCCAAACACAGAGGTGCAGAACATTCCACCGAATAAGAACAGAAGAATACATATCTGTCTCAACTGCACATGGAATAATCTCCAGAATTTTCCTGAGAATTAGGTTTATATTAAGCCATGGAATAACTATTAATAAAGTAAAACATATCAAATATGGTCTCTGGCATTTAAGTCATGTAAATTGAAATCAACCATGGGAGGAAAATTTGAAAAATGCAATATGTGTAAAATTAAACAACACATTCTGAAGGGCCCGATGAGGCAAAGAATAACTCACAGGAGAAATGAGAATATATTCTGAGATGAATCCAATTGAAAACACAATGTAGAAGGTCATCAGATACAGCAGAAGATGAGCCCACATATATTTAAGCTTATGTTAAATGAAAGATCTCCAGTCCTGGGAAGAAGCTAATGTCTTCCTCAGAAGCTGGGAAAAAAAAAAAAAAAATGAAATTCACAGCAAACAGAAAGAGGATATCAATAAATTAGTATGGGTATAAGGTAATATAAAAGTAAAAGAATAGAGAAAACTGACAAAAGACCGAACTAGTATAAAGAATATCAGGTAAACTAAGCAAACTAACATAGAAGATTTAGTTACTGAAATGAAAATGAATAACATGCCATTGCTACTAAACATACTAAATAAAGAGGCATTTTAGGTATTTAGGACATGTATTTCTTTGAAAAAAGTCTCAAGCTATGTGAAACATTTAAATTGCTAGAATAACAGAGTAAATAAAATAATTTTAAAAACTTGGAAAACAAACAAACAAAAAAACTATAGATTTATAAAAAAAGAGGTTGAATTGATTATCCCATTGTATGTAAATAAGCCCATAGAACAGGATTTTTTTTTTTAATGCTGTACTATACTGAATTTTTTGCTGAGTATGTCTTTGGCAATATACGAAAGGAACATGTATACTATATATGTTAAGTCACTACACTGTTTTCTGACACTCTGCATCACATAGCCTGTCGTCCTTCGTGTATTCTCAATCCATGGGATTCTCAAGGTGAAGAAATAGGAATGGGTTACCATGCTTTGTTCCAGGAGATCTTCGCGACCCATGGATCAAATCTCCATCTCTTATGACTTCTTCATTAGAAGGCAGGTTCCTTAATATTAGTGCTACATGGGCAACTATTAGTTTATATATATGCACACACCTACACATGAATGTGCATATGTATATGTTGAAAGTTTAGGTATATAATTTTGCTGTCTATGGGTAGCAGTATCTATTTTGTAGGAGGTATATAACTGCATATATATATGCTGCATATATAACTGCATATATATATATGCTGCATATAAAACTGCATATATAACTGCATATATATATATATGCTGTATATATAACTGCGTATATAACTGTGTACTTTTGCAGGATCTGATGATTTGCTAAATGTGCTTTCACTTACATTAACCTCAGAGAATTATCTAATTTCCCTTGTGACTTACACTTTGAAAAACTGGTTCTTTAGGAATGTTTTGTTTAATTTTCCACACATTGTCAAATTTCCAAACATGTATCCCATTTTGAACTTTTAACACCACTTCTTGGTTTTCAGAGAACCTACTTGGTATGGTTTAAAATACTGAGACTTGTATTATGCCTTAATGTAAAGCCTATTTTTGAGAATATTCCACAGAATGTTCATATATATATATAGACATATATATATGTTTATGTGTGTGTGTATACACATATATGAGTAGAGATAAATATATGCACAATATATGTATATATGCCTATTTAAACATATCAGTGTAGGTACATAAATGTAAATATAAATACATAAAAATAAATACATAAATATAAAAAATGTAAATATATATATATATATTTGTATTTATATATAATATATATATATATATATATATATATATATATATATATATATATATATCAAAGAATCCCATATTTCATAAAGAAACATTGGTCCCCAGATTTTCATTTGTGAAATAGAGATAATTCCAATTCCATATTGTTTCTTTGTGACTTTAATATATATACATATATATTTAATTGAAGGATAATTGCTTTACAGAATTTTGCTGTCTTCTGTCCAACCTCAACATGAATTGGCCATAGGTATACACTATATTTGCTCCCTTTTGAAACTCCCACCATTTTCCATCCTGATCCCACCACTCTATGTTGATGCAGAGGCCCTGTTCGAGTTTTCCAATCCATAGAGGAAATTCTCACTGGCTATCTATTTTACATATGATAAGGTAAGTTTCCATGTTACTCTTTTCATTAATCTCACCCTCTCTCCCTTTCCATCCTGTCTTTTAATCTATTATCTCTGTCTATTTCTTTATTGTTGCCCTGTAAATAGGTGCTTCAGTACCATTTTTCAAGATTCTATATGTATGTATCAGAATACAGTATTTGTCTTTGTTTTTCTTACTCATGTCAGTCTGTGTAATAGGTTCATGGTTCATGCACCTCATCAGAACTGATTCAAATGTGTCCCTACTGATGACTGAGTAATATTCCTTTCTGTGTATACAGCACAATTTCTTTATCCATTCATCTGTCGATGGACATCCAGGTTGCGTCCATGTCCTAGCTCTTGTAAATAGTGCTGCAATGAACAATGCTATACATGTGTCTACTTCAGTTTTGGTTTCTTCATGGTAGATGTCTAGGAGTGGGTTTGCTTGTCATATGGTGGTTTTACTCCTAGTTTTTAAAGGAATCTCCACACTATCTTCCATGGGGACTATATCAATTTACATGTCCATCAAAAGTGTAAGTGTGAGGTGTTATCTCATTGTAGTTTTCATTTGCATCTCTCTAGTAATGATCATTGTTGAAAAGCTTTTCATGTGTTTGTTAGCCATCTGTATATATTCTTGGAGAAGTGTCTGTTTAGGTATTTATCCAACATTTTGATGGGGTTGTTTGGTGTTCTGAGTTGTATGAGCTGCTTGTAAATTTTGGAAATTAATCCTTTGTCAGTTGTTTCATTTGCTGTTATATTCTCGATCCTAAGGATTTCTTTTCACTATATTTATAGTTTCCTTTGCTATGCAAAAGCTTTTAAATTTACTCAGTCCCCACTTGTTTACTTTTGTTTCTATTTACGTTACTCTAGGGGGTGGGTTATATATGATCTTTGATTTATGACATCAAATTTTGGCCTATGTTTTTCTCTAAGAGTTTTGTAGTGTCTGGTCTTACATTCAGATCTTTAATCCATTTTGAGTTTATTTTGTACCTGGTGCTAGGAGGTGCTACAATATCATTCTTTTATAAATAGTTGTCCTCTTCTCTCCACTCCATTTATTGAGGAGGCTGTCTGTGCCCCATTGTATATTATTGTCACCTTTGTCAGAATTAAGTTATGCATAGGTGTATGGGTATATTTCTGTGCTTTCTGTCTTGTTCCACTGGTCTATATGTATGTTTTTGTGCCCGTACTTGTCTCTTTTGATGATTGTAGCTCTGTAGTATAAACTGAAGTCAGGAAGGCTGATTTCTCCAACTTCATTGTACTTTCTCAAGATTGCTTTGGCCATTAGGGATCTTGTCGGTTTCCATATAAATTGTGTTTTTTTTTTTTTTTTTTCCTTCTAGTTCTGTGAAAATGCCATTGAAAATTTCATGGGATTGTAATGAATCTATAGATTGCACTTTCTATATATAGCCATTACTATAGATAATCATTTTCATAATATTGCTTCTTCCTACCCAGAAACATGGAATTTCTCTCCATGTTTCTGTCATCTTTCATTTCTTTCTTTAGAGACATAATTTTCTGTGTTCCATTCTTTTGTCTCCTTAGGTAAGTTTATTCCTAGATATTTAATTCTTTTTTGTGTAAAGGTGAATGGGATTAATTCCCTAAATTTTCTTTCTGATTTGCCATTGTTAGTATATAGAAATGAAAGGGATCTCTCTCTATTCATTTTCTATCCAACAACTTTGCTAAATTCACTGATTAGCTCTAGTCATTTTCTGATACTATCTTTAGGGTTTTCTATGTACAGTATCATGTCTTCTGCACACAGTGAGAACTTTGCTTCTTCTTTTCTGATCTGGATTTCTTTTATTCATTTTTCTTCTCTGTAGCTAGGATTTCCAGAGGTACAGCAATAATAGTGAGAGTGAAAACCCATGTCTTGTTCCTGATCTTAGGAGGGAAGCTTTCAGGTTTTTACCATTGAGAATAATGTTTGCTGTAGGTTTATCATATATAACTTTTTCCTTGTTGACATGGATTCCT